>NW_023619131.1:0-13509 GCF_014905685.2 Nematolebias whitei
TGTTGGAAAACTGGCATCCAAGCAGAAGAAGCCAGTTATAATAAGTTGAAATCAGACTATATTCAAACCAATGCTGCTAAACGGTACCTAAAAGTTTGTTAACAGTTTGTATGACATTATTAGATGTTTGGTTCTATCTCTCTTAATAGAAAAAGCCAGTCATAATAAGTTGAAATCAGACTATATTCAAACCAATGATGCTAAACGGTACCTTAAAGTTTGTTAACAGTTTGCATGACATTAGTAGATGTTTGTTTCGGTCCTTTTTTAATAGCTTTTTATTAGTTATTCATTGCTGACAGAATGTGTGAAACAAAGGAAGGCCTGAACCCAATCTCAAGCAGAGGAAGAGCTAGATCAGGAATAAATTATGCGACCCCCCCGTGGGCCTGGTAATGAAGAAAAGACTAACAGTTTCCAAGCTAATGAAAAAAAGACATTAACAGCTTCCAAGCTAATGAAAAAAAGACATTAACAGCTTCCAAGCTAATGAAGAAAGGACATTAACAGCTTTCAGAGTGATTAAATTGAAAAGTAAACTTTGAAAAGTAAACGCCTGATGCACCCTCTGAGCATGTTCTCATATATCCCAATCTCGAGAATACACAAGGCAACTCCCCTACTGATTTGGTAATGGGAGGAAAAGCATTAACAGCTTTCAAATTGATTAAATTAAAAAGTAAACTTTGGAAAGTAAGCGCCTGATGCACCCCCTGGGCATGGTCTCATATGTCCCAATGAGAGGAGTGATTGGTTGAGGCGTATAGTGAGACATTTGAACCTCCTCAGGGGAGGGGGGGAAAAGTGTATAAAAGTCCCTCGGTCAGGCAGAACGGGGCACAAGCAAGCCGGAGGAAGAGAAGAGCGGAAAGGACTTTAGCATGCAGCTCGGAGGGCGGGGGCACCCGAAGGAAATGGAACACGTCAGTCTAAGACGAGTCTTGGGTTTATCTCTAGTCTCTCTGAGACGAGATCGGACTCAACTATTCACTTGTTGAGACGAGACCAGGATTATTCCATCCTCTTATCTGCTTGGCCCGGGTATGTCCAAAGCCCTTGTCTTTCCAATTTGGGATAGCTGCTCTGCGTAGGGAAGGCCTGTATCCCCCTCCTGGGGAGCAGGAGATTTGCCTTTTACCCATGCGAAAAAATTCTATTAGAATCATCCTAAAAATCAGGGTAAGAGGACTTCCCGGTCCGACTGCTCCAAACTAATTAATCTGTCAGATCAGGGCAAGTATTTAAGAAAAATCAGAGAGAACCAAACTGGGTTTAGTGAGACAATGCTCAGAGGTGCATTCAAGCGTTGAGACATTTTGAAGAAAAAGAACATCTGTCGGCTTGAGTGGTGAACTGAGGTGGTTTATACAAGTCTCCAAGGGCTCTTGGAGACACATTGATTTATTGTCCGCCTGGTTATAAAGTGTTTTTCTCTATTATCATGTATAAGTATCTGTAGTGAAATTATGCTTGTCGCTGTACTCCCTTGCAAAATTATTAATTTTAATCAAAGCAAAACGTATAAATCTTGACTATTATTTCACCTTTATTGAGCAGAATACATGGTGAGGCTTGGTTCCACTGTAACATCTGATATTAGGAGGTTTTTAACGGTTTCCTGGCAAGAAAGTGTAAAACAACACCCCTGAGTGCTTTTCCTGGACTCTAAAGATTACTAGAACGGATAACAATTGTAACGCTAAATTAAGAGGTGGGCGACCGTGAACGCGTGTTTCTCCGTGCCAGCCGGCCCGACCCTGCTGCTTGGACGGGACGAGGAACGGAGTGAGACTTGGGTGTGACTCGCGGAAGAAGGTCGTTAATATTCTAGATGAGTCACCTCATCGCAGCCTTTATGAGACTGTCTTAGGGAGCTGCAGGTAATACCACGGCGCTAAGGTTAGTTTCTAGACCCCTTGGAGGAGAGGCTGCGAGCGAGGACCTGTCATTTCGCCAGTGACTGCCTCGCTACTGGAAAGCGGTACATGGCGTCCCTGGGTGGGCCTCGATTAAATCAATAGGATCCCCACCGGAGAAAAGGCGCTACAGAGAGCGAGTAGGCATCAGTAAAACAACCCCTAGAGATGAGGAGTTGTTAGTGGCTGGGAGACCCCCAGTCAGTATCCCCAATAAATCACTAGGGGCTAGTAAGGAGGGATAAAAGGCTTGCGAGGGTTACTGACCATAACCTAGAGTCGTGAGTAAGTAGCTGGTCTGTTCTCAGTCCAAACGTTAGGATATAAAGTCTAGAGGCTTTGAGGACCGACGACCTTGACCCGACAAGAAAAGACAGAAAGATGGATTCAGAAGAAGCATCAACGAGTGCCGGATTAGGAGGGTCCAACCCAGCACAGGGAGAGCTAACAGAACCAGAGCCAGTGAAGGAAGAAGCAGAATTAAACAATCAGAAGGCACAGTTAAACCCAGCAGAAGGAGTTACGAGAGTAGAAGTCCTCTTATACAGAAAAGGGTACAAAACCTGGCATTCATTAATTCAGCAAAAACTAAAAGAAAGTTGTAATACAGAGGAAGAGAACTCCTTGATAAGCCACTTAAAAAAGTACATGGAAAGCACCGGAGTGTTCTATTACGCAAAGACCCAGCGAGGTGGTCAAATGATAGCGTTAAAGGATCCAGGAGACATAAAAACGAAAAGGAAAGTTAAAATATGGTTACAATGGTGGGTAAAACAAATCGAAATGCCAAGTGAAAGGGTCTTAGTGTCAGTAACTAGTCCCTCACTTGAATATGACCCCATAGTAAAAATGATATCCAGAGAGACGGGGTTGGAATATGTCACGGTGGCCCCCAAAGTGAAGGCAGCTCCAAGATACCAGGACTATGCAGAGGAATAAGTAAGAATGGAAACTTATAGAACCCAGGAAAAATCAGGAATAGGGCTGGGAAGTCAAAAAGAGTCCATAGCACACACACCTGAGGATTTGGAGGAAGACGTAGATGAAGAAGAAGAAACTCAAGAAGACGAAAAAACGAAATTCCCCCCCGGCCACCCGAGTGGCAGCCTCATTCGTGAACTTCCTTCCAAACCCGAACAAATACAGGGACCCCTCTCACTACGACCCAAGCTTAAACTCGAGTAATGAACTAGAGGCAAAGCATTCAGGAAATGACTCACTAAAAGTAGAAACCAGACTTGAGGGAAGTGATAGCGAGTGGAGTTCAGAGAATGAGGCGAAAGAGGGAAAAGTTGACATGCACATGGATGCCCTCGCTCGTAGTTTGGTGGAAAGAATGACTAGATATGGACTAACTGAAGGAAGGTTAGGAACAGAGCCGCCGCGAACAGCGCAGGTTCAGGGGCCGGTGGGACCGCTAGAAAATCAATCCGATAAGCATGAGAATCCTATGGAGGGCCCCTCAGGGGACCTCAAGAGTACCTATAGGAAAAAGAAAGCTAAAGAGAAACACTGTGCGCTGAAAAAAGAGCCTCATCCCAATCAAACAGATGAGGAAGAGGGGCCCCAGGAGAAACCAAAAAGAAAACCCAAGTTAGGAGTAGAAACAAAACTAGTCCTTAAGCCGGTGCCGGAGGGGGCCTTATGCATGAAGTTCCAAAATGGAGCACGGGCGTACCATGTGATAGGAGCACCATGGGCTGTAGAGGCGGACGGATTGCTAGTATTTACAGATCACAGATACAAGATTCATAACTCAATGTTCAGAAAGGCTTTGAAAAGGATAGCTGGTCGAGGGTATATGGCAGAGATAAATCATCTAAGGGGCGAACTAGGCAGCACAGGGCCAAAAATACACCTAACCAGCGGTGCTGACACTCCATATTATGCTATAATACACGTCCCAATCCAGAGCTATAAAAATGCAACCTGCAATGAGAGTTACATGAGGGAGATGATAGATGCCTTATACAAAGAAGTAAAACTAGCCGTAACCTGCAACTTTAGACGTATAGTAATGAGTGTAGATGGGCTGCGATCACACCACCTAGAGTGGAAAATAGCTGAAAGAGTAGCAGTTAACGCAGCGACAAGCTTGGCCGAAGGGATGCCAGTAAGTGCTGCATTAAAAGAAGTGATCTGTGTGATTGTGTCTGTGTATGAATGGGTATTTGTTAGGCCGAGATTCGGACTGCCACCTCTTTGATACAACTGCGGGTGCTTGGCATTGCGCCCCTATCGCACGGCCCCCTGGTGGGGTGTGCCCTTGCCTGCAGGTGCGCTTGGGGCCCTTGGAGTCGGGGGCTGGGCGCTTGGGCGTGTGTCGGCTTGGCCTGGTGTCTGCCTGGTGGGGCTCGGGTCCTCTGGCCCTGTCAGGCCTTGGCCTGGATAGTGTGGGTCTTCGGAGCCCGGGCCTCCGTGCTCGGGCCTGGACCTGCATCGCTGCGGCGGGTTCCGGCGGGGGCCTATGAGTTTGTCGCTATTGGCCCTGGGGGTCACCGTAAGTGGTCGCTGGTGGGGTTCTTCCGGCTCTCCCCTGTGGTCCAATCTGGGGGGTGGGCGAGTGGTTCGTCCTGTGTGGGTGGCCCTGGGGGCTCCGCGATCGGGGTCCCTCCTGGGGTCTTGGGCTCTGATCCCCCCTTTTTTCGTCTGCCTCTGGTCTTGAGGGTCGGGTTTCTGTTGCTTCACAGCTACTATTAAATGTTCTATTAGAGAAGCCTTATGCACTTATGCATGCTCACAACCACACACAAATAGAAGCAGGGATGCTTATGTAGGCTTTATATGTAGATATATAGATATGTATATGAATGTATATTCATGTGTGTATATAGGCGTAGGTATGGGCATATATATTTATGGAAACTTACTGCAAAGCCATGAATATTTTAAGTTCTTTATACATATGTATTTTGTTGCTGTGTTTTGAAATGTTCTTTGCAGGTGAACAGACAGTGGCCGGGTGTTTTGCCGTGTGCTCTCTTTGTGTATATTTCTTATATTTTGGAGTCTTACTTTGTCTTTTCTTTCTTTCTATCCTATTAAAAAAAAACCTACACTAGATAGTCACTAGAATAAATATTGCATAATAATGGTGTGGAGAGGATGGCTGTAAGGGGAGAAGGGAGGCCATCAATAAAAAAAAAAGTGATTGTAACGACCCCGACACATCTACACGAAGATATGAAAGCCAGGTTACTAGATACAGTGATTCGGGCAGGAAAGAAGCCGACTGAAGGACCCCCGAAGACACAGGAAGAAGACAATGAAGAATCATCCCAGTCTAAAAAAGTGAAGGACCAAAAGGGAGAAGTAAGGAGCGCCCCCTCCAAACAAACGTCAAACAGTCCTCAAACACTAGGAGCAACCGTGACCTCACCCCCCAGGGAAGACCCGAAGGGTAAAACCGCCAGACGGAGAAGAAGTGGTGCGGAATCGCAGGAAAGATGGCTAGGTTGTAGTAAATCAGCTAAGATGCGACCCTTAAATTTGGAGAGTGAAGAAAGTGACGGTGAAAGTTCCCAAGGAGAATCAGACCAAGACCCGAGTGAGGAAGAAACAGACGGTGAGGGAAGTGCCAGTTTGGGATCAATAGCCGGCCAATCTGGTCTCGCCATCAAACCACTGAGAATAGGGCAGAGGAAAGGTCAAAAAAAGGCGGTAGAAGTGTTGGATGTGCACAGAGTGTCAGAAAGTTTAGCCAGAGATCCAACCTGGGGCCCAGTGCAGGTGAGCGATGGGCGTCGGACCTATATTCCTGAAGCTGGCCAAAATCATTACGACATCCCACCAGTGTGGGCAGATAGGCTAGAGGAAACGGTAGAATTAACTGTTAAGGCCACCTTAGGGGAATGGGCCAACATTTTGATGATGCCCTCGTTTCTCTCCTTAGCCGCCCACCAGCCTCTGACCAGTAAGTTTAGAACAGCTTATTTAGGGATAGCACATGACGTGATGCTGAGAAGAATGAAAAAGACGGCCTACAAGTATGCACAGGAAACAGAAAGAAGGCTAAGAGACGAAATATCAGAGGACGAAGAAAGTGTATTAGGTCAGTCAGGAAACCATCCGTCCAACTATGCACCTCGGTCTGAACCAGAACTAAGACAGGTCGAATCACAACAAGCCCCTAACAAAGATAACTGTCGGTTGACAGTTATCAAGAATACAAAAAACTGAAGACCTTAGTGAGAATAAAAGGGCCTGAAGAGACCACTGAAAATTACATCAAGGACGTGTGGCCCATGGTCTGGACTTCCACAAATTGTGATGAGGCAAGGAAGCTTTGGCTAAGCAATATCACCACAAACCCAGTAGGCAAAGAAGAATCAGCCCAGGACCACTATGTAAAGTTGGTTATGAAAGACATGGATGACGAAGACGCTCACATACAGAGAGCAAAAGTGTGAATGGACCAGGGTCAGTGCCTAACGCCAGTCTGGTACCAGCTCAAACGGACGCGAATAGCAATGAACTGCGTGATACGAACTTCAGCATGAACGACCAATTCCCTGCAGAAATTCTGAGTAGAAGGCGCGTCCTGTTCCCGATTAGAAAAAAATATATAAACGAGGGCAGAAGAGCTGCTGTAGCTATGGACAAACTCTACATCAACGGTCAGCTGTTTAGAGATCCAGAGGTGACTCCCTGGCTCTATTAATAATATAAATAAGGTAAGTATGATTTTCAGTTGCTAATTTTACTTAAAATGTATTAGCAAGTATATATATTCATATTACTTACCAGATATATATGTAATTTTTCAGCACAGCTCGGTTGGTGGGTTACACAGATGGTGGTGGTACACGGTGGCATGACACTTAATGTGGTAAGGGGGTTCTTTTTTTATTTTCTCTTCTTTTATCTTTACGTGCTTATTATCATTTTACTTTCTTTTTTTTGTCTCTATTTTTCTGACTCAACAATTATTAGCACACAGGCACAAAGGCTTATATATATATATCCATATACATACATACAAATACCTCATAAAGGAATACATCCATGATTTACCTTCAAAAACAGCACTTAGTTTATCTATAAATCATAAATAATCAATCATTAAGGATTATGTTATTGTCTGGGTGTTTTACTATTTTTGATATTTGTGATAATGGGTGTGGTTTAATTATATTTTCACAAGCACAAATATGGGCATCTTAAGGTTTGTCACATGGAATATTAATGGAGCCGGTAGCCAACATAAAAAAAATAGAATCTTTAGCCAGATTAAAAGATTAAAGGCAGATGTTGTATTACTCCAAGAGATTCATAAATTACCGTCAACTGTGGATGAGCTAAAATCTCCTGAGTTTCCTCATGTATTTTCAGCCTGCTATAACTCAAGACAGAGAGGAGTAGCAATATTAATACATAAAAATGTGAACTTCACAATATTAGACACAGTTATGGACCCGCAAGGTAGATATATAATATTAAAATTATCCATACTCAGTCAAAAATATTGTATTGTTAGCTTATATGGGCCAAATGTGGACAATGCCGCTTTTTATCATGATCTCTTTTCTACGCTATCAAATCACATGGATTGCTCGCTGGTACTGGGAGGTGATCTTAACTTTGGTCTAGATAACAAAATAGACAGGCTGAATGCAGTAGGAGCTCAACGCAGTTGGCAATCCATAAATGTAGTTAAACAGTACATGAGTGATTATGGACTCTGCAATGCATGGCGGTCTCTTCACCCTAATAGTAAAGAGTATTCTTTCTTTTCACATGTGCATCACTCTTACTCTCGTCTGGATTATTTTATAATCAGCAACTCATTGCTGACCAACATTTCAGACACTAAGATACACCCTATTGCTGTCAGCGATCATGCACCAGTTACTTTAAATTTAGATAATAAGAAAGAAATCCCAAAAAGTATAAACTGGAGATTAAATACCTCACTGCTTATGGATGAAGAATTTATACAATACTTTAAAAATGAATGGACATCGTATTTAGAGTTTAATGACTTGCCAGGTACATCAGCGTGTACACTCTGGGAGGCTGGGAAAACAGTTATGAGAGGGAAAATAATATCCTACTCAACAAACAAAAAGAAAAAAGAAAATAAACGTATTGAGGAATTAGAGAAATCTATCAAATTATTAGAAAGTTTACAAGGAGAGGAAACACAGAAAAAACTACGCAAGATAAAATTAGAACTAAATGAATGTATTGACAAAAAAAACAAATTCTTGGTACAAAGACTTCGCTTAGAACATTTTGAACACAGTAATAAATCAGGTAGCTTTTTAGCTAATCAACTCAAATTAAATAAAGAAAAAACATCTATATATGGTATTAAAGACACAAATGGTAACATAACTTATGACGAGGAAAAAGTAAATAGTGTTTTTAGAGATTTCTATAAAACTCTATACACTCCACAAATAAATCAAACAGATGAAGATATTAATCAATTCTTGGAGAGAGTAATACTTCCAAAACTAGACAGTAGTCAATCATCAGAACTAGACTCACCATTAACATCAGATGAGCTCCGTGAAGCCATTAAAAACATGCCTAATAAGAAATCACCAGGCCCAGATGGATATCCAGCAGAATTTTATAAAGAGTTCTGGAACATACTGGAACCAATATTTCACAGAATGCTACATGAGTCTGAAGAAAATGGCAGATTTCCAACACATATGAATTCAGCCAACATTAGTCTACTATTAAAACCAGGCAAAGACCCAGTACTACCTACCAGTTATCGCCCCATCTCTCTTATTAATGTGGATGTTAAAATAATTAGTAAAGTCCTCTCTAAAAGATTAGAGAAAATAATTCCTCTCATTATTCATCCTGACCAAACTGGATTCATAAAAGGAAGACACTCGACCACAAACACACGCAGATTATATAATTTAATAGAGTATTCATATAGTAAAAATATTGAAACAGCTATTTTGTCTTTGGACGCAGAAAAAGCATTTGATAGGGTAAACTGGAAATTTTTATTTGCTACATTGAGTAAATTTGGTTTTGGGGACCATTTCATTAATTGGTTAAAAATATTACATAACTCACCAAGAGCATGTGTCAGGACAAATAATCAAATATCTTCAAGCTTCTGTTTACAGAGGGGGACCAGGCAGGGATGTCCACTTTCACCTGCACTATTTGCTATTTTTATTGACCTTTAGCAGCAGCAATAAGACAAACTGCTGATATTAAAGGTATACTGTGTAGAAATATAGAACATAAAATTAGTCTTTATGCTGACGATGTTTTACTTTTTCTTCAGAACACAGAAAATTCAATATCTAATGTTATCGAATTAATAAACTCGTTCTCAAAAGTTTCTGATTATTCTATAAATTGGTCAAAATCTACAGCTCTTCCAATAAACTGCGTGTTTATGTAAGAGTGACACTCACTGCAGCTCCAAGATGGCCGCTAATCAGCATCAGCTGACGGCTATCCACCTGATGAGCTACAACCATACTTAAGGCTGCAGTCGAGTCCTACTCTTCGCTGGAGCATTGTTCCCTTATTACGGTACTGATGCTTCCAGCCAGTCTTGTGTTTATACCAAGAAATACTTACCTTGTTTTTGTGTGCCTACAGCCATCTCGTTTCGACCTTCCTCGTTTGGATTCATGTTTTTGGTGCCTTGCCCTCCTGCCACGTGCCTGACCTGCCTCTCCTCAGTGACTCAGTTGGATTCCTTCAGGACACCTCCACCTCCTCCATCTGTAAGACCAAACAAAGAAATTGAATATTATTTGAGACAACTCCTTGGCCTATCCCTTCCTGACGTTTACGCTTCCTCCTTCAGGGATTCCAGAGGAACCATCTTGTATATTTGTAAATATCACTGTAAATAATAAACACTGTCACTTTCACTACTTCGCCTTGTGTCGTTTCGGGTCTCGTTATCAACTGGGTTGCCCATAATCATAACAGAATGCTCCAGCCAAACAAAACCCAGAACGAGACCAGGAGCGAACAAGCCTCCTCCTCACAGATGGAGAGAATTGAACAATTAGAGGAAATGTTGAAACAAGTGCTAAGTCAACAGCTCAAGACTCAAGCAAATCTTCAGGAACTTGGAGGTATGGTTTTTACTATGAACCAGAGGCTCTCTACTTCTCCCTCCACAACTTCTGCACCTCCAGCAGACACCAGCTCTGCTAACATTGGTACTGTAAATCATGCTGTTTTTTCACAACAACTTTTGGTAAAACCATCCGAATTCTTTTCAGGAGATCCAGCTCAATGTGAGGGTTTCCTCCTCCAGTGCAAGCTCGCTTTTGGAGGAGCTCCTCAGCTTTACTCATCGGACGCCACCAAAATTACTTACCTCATCAGCCAACTAAAAGGTAACGCTCTCCAGTGGGCGACCTCTTTCTTTCGCCACCGTAGTGTGGACTCCGTCACGTTCAGCATCTTCTTAGAAGAGTTCCGCAGGATTTTTGATCGGCCACTACAACAACCAAACGCAGAGAAGCGTTTGTTGGGGTTACGTCAGGGCCGACTTCCGGTTGCCACGCACGCCTTGGAGTTCCGCATCCTCGCAGCCCAAACGGAATGGAACGACAGGGCATTGCAAGGTACTTTCTTAAATTCATTATCCGATCACATTAAAGACCAGATTGCAGCACGAGACGAGCCACCCAACTTTGACGCATTAATAAATCTTGCAATCGCTATAGACGAACGTTTCCCGGGAGAGACACCGGGAGCGGGACTACAACTCCCAGAGGGCTTCCACTTCCGGGTTTCCTACGTCATCAGCAGGGGCGTACCACTCCAAAGCAAAATTTGAAAAACATATCCCTCGTAGTCCTCCAGTGCCATCTACTGGTTTCTCACTTTCATTACCTGAATCTGAACCCATGCAGATTGGGACTACGCGTTTAACATTTACTGAGAGACAGAGACGCAAAGATTACAACCTTTGTTTTTACTGTGGGAAAGAGGGTCACTTTGTTGCCGCGTGTTCGGTTCAGGGAAACGAAAACAACCACCAGTAAAGAGGGAGTTACTGGTGGGCATATCATCTTTTTCTCCCCCCCGCAGGTTCACATTACCCACCATAATTCAACTAAACAGTAACCGGTTTCCTGTATCTGCACTAATTGACTCCGGTGCAGAACAAAACCTTATTAGCCAAGATTTAGTAAAGAAATTTTCTCTCCCCGTCATTGATATAGATGCTGTATCCATTGCTGGAATTACCGGAGAGACTCTAGCTCAAATTAAATTTAAGACCACCGAGTTACATTTAATTACTTCTGGAAATCATCATGAGGAGATTAGTTTTTTTGTATTTGATTCCCCAAACACACAATTAATTTTAGGATTCCCCTGGCTACGGGCTCACAATCCTCACTTTAATTGGGAACTTGGTAGGATTGAAAGATGGAGCGACAGGTGTCTAAAACACTGTCTCCGCTCTGGTATATCAAATCCCTCGATAAAGATAACTACTATTGAAGACGTTGACATCTCCAACATCCCCGTCGAATATCACAACCTCTCCCCGGTATTTAATAAACATAAAGCCCTGTCTTTACCTTCTCATCGTCCATATGACTGCTCCATTGACCTTCTACAAGGAGCTACTCTACCAACTAGCCATCTATTCCATCTGTCGGGCCCTGAACGTAGCACCATGCAATCTTACATTGAGGAGTCCCTTGATTCCGGAATTATCCGTCCATCAACCTCTCCAGTAGGGGCAGGTTTCTTTTTTGTTACTAAGAAGGACAAGACTTTACGTCCATGCATCGATTATCGAGGACTAAACCACATAACCATAAAAAACAAGTATCCGCTACCGTTAATAGACTCGATCCATGAACAATTACTGACCGCTACCATCTTCACCAAACTGGACCTTCGCAACGCTTATCACCTCGTCCGGATCAAGTAGGGTGATGAATGGAAGACAGCTTTTAAGACACCTATGGGACACTTTGAATATCTCGTCATGCCATTTGGTCTCACCAATGCTCCCGCAGTTTTTCAGGCACTGATTAATGACGTATTAAGAGATTTTATTGGGGACTTTGTATTTGTTTATTTAGATGATATTCTCATCTACTCCAGGAACAAGTAGGATCATGTCTCACAAGTCAGAATGGTACTTCAAAGACTTTATGAAAACCAACTCTTTGTGAAAGGTGAAAAATGTGATTTCCACACCACCTCCGTCTCTTTTTTGGGGTTTATCTTCGGGGAGGGGCACTATAGGACCGACCCAGAAAAGACTAATGCGGTGGTGGAGTGGCCAGTTCCGGACACCAGGAAGCAGTTGCAACGTTTCCTAGGTTTTGCCAACTTCTATAGGCGTTTCATCAAGGACTACAGCCGTATTGCAGCACCTCTCTCCCAGCTCACTTCCACCAACAGATTTTTTCAATGGACCCCGGAAGCCAACTCTGCATTTTGTAAGTTAAAACATCTTTTCACTTCTGCTCCCATCCTCTGCCACCCAGACCCAGCTCGTCAGTTTATCCTGGAGGTGGATGCATCTGACACCGGAGTCGGCGCAGTATTATCTCAGAGATCACCCAAGGACAATAAGGTACATCCTTGTGCTTTCTTTTCTCGTTGTTTGTCGCCGGCAGAAAGGAACTATGATGTGGGCAATAGGGAATTACTGGCTGAGAAATTGGCATTGGAGGAGTGGCGTCACTGGCTTGAGGGCATTGAGGTACCTTTTCTCATCTGGACAGACCACAAGAATCTCACATATCTCAAAGACGCCAAACGATTGAACCCCAGGCAGGCACGATGTTCACTCTTTTTCACCCGTTTCAATTATTTGCTGACATTCAGACCTGGGTCCAAGAATGTCAAACCCGACGCTTTGTCTCGCCAATTTTCTCCTCCAGAAGCCCCGGAGTCCGAGGACAGCATCCTGCCTCCAGTTTGCATCATTGGAGCCCTCACCTGGCCCAATGCCAAGGAGGTTCAACGAGCTCATCGATTGGAACCAGATCCAGGCACAGGCCCTCCTGGTACACTTTTCGTCCCCTCGTCAATGAGGTCCAAGGTACTCAAGTGGGTGCACACTAATAAGCTCTCGTGTCACACCGGTATCTCTCGCATGCTTTCCCTTACTAGGACCCATTTCTGGTGGCCTACTCTGCCACATGATGTAAAGGAGTTTGTGGCAGCCTGCCCCACATGTGCCAGGAACAAGACTGGCACTCAACCTCCAGCAGGTTTTCTTCAGCCCTTGCCCACGCCTAGTCGCCCATGGTCTCACATCGCCGTGGATTTTGTCACTGGTTTACCACCCTCAGACGGTAACACTACCATACTCATGGTAATTGACAGGTTTTCTAAGGCGGCTCACTTCATTCCACTCCTAAAATTGCCTTCAGCTATGCAGACGACCCATGTCTTGGTCCAACACGTTTTTCGCATCCACGGCATCCCCTCTGACATAGTCTCTGACAGAGGCCCCCAATTCATCTCCCAGGTATGGCGCTGTTTTTGTACCTCCTTAGGGGCATCCACCAGTCTCACCTCGGGTTATCACCCACAGTCAAACGGTCAAGCGGAACGCTGTAATTAGGAGCTTGAGACCACCCTGAGATGTCTCGTGGAAGGCAACCCGTCA
>NW_023619132.1:0-13504 GCF_014905685.2 Nematolebias whitei
AGAGCGAGAGAGCTGGCAGAAACCATCTAAAGTCGTAAAATTGGACATTCATGTGAAGGTAGACCAAAGCAGCCTGGTGTAGTTGCGTGCGGGCCCTGAAGGACTTTGTTTGAGTGGGTCACCGGGTGCTGGAATAGCCACATTTAGTACAGACACCTAGAAACGACAAAAACACGACATCTTAGAGCAGACCTGGGCATTGTACGGCCCCAGGGCCACATGTGGCCCTTTGGTTGACTCTGACCGGCCCCCGTAAGGGGAATTACAAAATACATATGTAAACAAATGAAGTTAACCAAATCCAGATATAGATGCTCTCTCACTGATGATGTCAGCTTTGCTTCACATCTCCACCTCAGACCTTCAACCTGACTTTAACATTTCCGTTAAAACCCAACAGAGACTAAACTTCTCTCACTAAACAAGAAAAAAGAACTGATAAACACCAAATGAGATGTTTAGACTACAAATGTAGGCACGTAAAGAACTGGGACTCGAAATCACAGTTCAGTGACGATCACTATTATATGATGTTTCATAATATTTGGAGTACAAAGACAATATTGTGATATATTTACAAAGCTAAGAACTTTTTCCAGCAGTATATAAAACTCAAAATGAGTTTTGGGGTGAATGTGACTGAAAATGATCATTAATATAACGTCACAAATGGTAAAAATGTTAACAGTTTACCATTGTACTGGGAAATTTAATTGAATAAATGACATTTTTTGTAAGGAAACCTCACTTTTTCGTTGCTTAATCATAACAAATACTCTTACCAGCTTGTTAAAACAGTGCTATGTACTTCTTTTAATAATGAAATACTATTATTATGCAGTATTGAGTTAACTTGAAATCAGTTCTCTCTTGTAAATGAGTCCTCGAGGCTCAATGTGATTTACCTGTCTAAATAAAGGTTGAATGAAAAAGTCATTTGTGCCAGCCCTCCACAATATTTGTTGTTTCTCATGTGGCCCCATGGAAAAAATAATTGCCCACCCCTGTCTTAGAGTCTCACACTTCACGAAGAAAACTCAGAGACATAGGAGGAACGGTCTCTGAGCACCCCAGGGTATGCCCTGAGTACTTGTGATTGTAACAATATTGTATGACATGTGTACTAACCATTTTTCTCTTATCTTTTAATTGCAGTTTTGATTTAGAGCGCATCCATTTATTAACTTAGCTTGAAAGTGATAAGTATATTCAGTTTGTAACGTTAAAAAGAAATATCTATAATCAATTATAAGCAGTATATTAACAGAGTGTTATTTTGTATTCATTTTGTGTTAAAGGAACTGCTTGCCTGGCTGTCTGCTGAGGAAGTCGCTGTGTGAGACATCTTCATTTATTGAGTACAGTTTCTGTTTACAAGATCAAAATGCGGTGGCCACCAAAGCACGTGGTGATAGGGATAGGTGTTTTGTCATCCATCGTGTTGTCACTCATTTTCTCTTTTGAATATTTCTGCATTATTCCCGGTTTACCAGAGTGTGAGCAGACTGGTGCAACAGGCAGGGTGCGAAGGAGTGTGACACCACACACAGTCATGAAAGATCAGTATGGCCTTCCGGTGCTGAAAGTAGAGTATCCCAAAGACACCACTACTACCCTACGCCTGCCAATCTGTGACATGTTTTATTGTACGGATTACCATATTGCGAGTGCAGCCTTTTATATTTGTCCATGTCCCAATCCATCCAGATGTTCGTGGTGCCATGAGTGGAATTATGTCACGTTATATTCGGGATCATGGAAACCTGATATGTCTGGACATCAGACTAATTACAGAGATTGGTGGAGGGCGCATGCCACCTTGGCAAAAAATAACAGACACTTGTTATTGTCCTTTGAGTATGTTCGTACTTGGAATAAGTTAACCAGAATAAAGCGTGAGATGATCTACACCTTGGTGACGGAACCCATTTATGTGCTTGTAGCCGCGGATGTCGCTGGCAAGGACCCTTTCCGGGTGCTACAACTTGCTCTTACAGAGTTGCCAGTCCAAGACCCTACTCCTCCTCCGACCCAGGAGTCATCGCTCCCAATGTCTATGCGAATTGATAGTGTTGACTATACCAGCTTAACCCCTGTGGATGTGATTGCTATGTCCACTGGCTATACTGACTCTAACATTTGGTTAGCTTGGCTCGCTGAGGCTGCTAGACAGGCTTCTTTGTCTGAATGTGTAGCTTGTGCTGCAGCTCGACCGAATTTGTACACCCAGCCAGCTCCATTACACCTAGAGGACGCTTGGGGATTTCATTGCATGTTAAGTCTGACTATGAGAAAATATACTAAGAATTGCACTACATTAGATCAGGTGTTCCCAATTATTTCTAATATAACCAAATTAGGCTCGTTTACTCCGGTAGAACGATTTGACTATTACTGTTTTAATTACACCTCAACTGCAAATAAAAGAGTTGCCTTAGGACAAATTCCGGATGAATGGTGTAATAACACGCAACAAAATGTCTCTGACAACACCCGTGTGGGTAAGGTGGCTCGCGCTGATCTGTATTATTATTGTGGTGGTAGACGTTTACTAACACATATCCCTCAGGATTCTGTGGGATTGTGTGCATTAGTACGCTTAGCTGCATCGTTAACCTTGATTGGCCCTCGTTTGGAAGTTTTAAATGACACCTCCATCTCTCCCAGTAGGAAGAGACGTTCAACGCATAATTTTGACCCCACTGTGGGCTCCACTACATATATTGATGCCATAGGAATCCCTCGGGGAGTTCCTGATGAGCACAAATTAGTAGATCAGATTGCGACAGGTTTTGAAAATTTACCTGTTGTTTCAGCATATTTCCCAATTACACCAAATAAAAATGTTGACCGAATAAATTACATACATTACAATGTCATGCGTCTGTCCAACCTTACCAGAGACGCTGTTGAGGGCTTAGCGGAGCAACTAGCTCCAACTTCTCTGATGGCTGTGCAGAACAGAATGGCTCTTGATATGCTGTTAGCAGAGAAAGGAGGTGTGTGTAGCATGTTTGGTGACCTGTGTTGTAGTTTCATTCCTAATAACACTGCCCCTGATGGAAAAGTGACCCGTGCACTTGAAGGTTTGAGAACGTTGTCTGATGAGATGAAATCTCACTCTGGTGTAGATAATCCTCTTGATGAATGGCTCTTCAAAGTGTTTGGCCCCTGGAAGCAGATGATTGTGTCCATGTTGATGTCAATTGCAGTATTTGCAGCTATTTTAATCACATGTGGATATTGTTGTATTCCCTGCCTGAGATCCCTGTCAGTACGTCTTATCACTTCCACTTTAGAGAAGCGGGACCCTGAAATAGCTCGTCAGCTCCTAATGCGCAGAGGTTATGAACTTTCTGATTTTGAGATGCAACCACGCCGGCGCAGAGAAGCATATTCTTCCGCTTGATGTCGACCTCTTTAGATGAGGTCGAAAGGGGGAATTGTTGTGAAATAATATTGTGTTCTTGTTGAATCTGTGATTCCCACTTCTTGTTTTACTTTGAAATTGGCCCACTTCCTGTTTTACTTTGAAGAGGCTCCCACAGATTGAAGTCTGTTCCTGTTTACATAATGTAACACGATGTCTCACACTTTTGATTGGATTGAAACTGGCCAATCCCATGACAGCAGACTCAGAACGTGCGGTGAAAAGTTAGTTTTGCTGTGTGAAGGAACGCCCTGTTTTTTAGACAAAGGGAGTGCAGTTTTCTGCTCGAAGTAGAGAGACGAAGCAGACAGCCAGATGAAGCAGAGAGACGGTCTTCTTCAGAATCCTCCTTAATAAGGTTGTATTGTATAGTTTAGAATGGATGCATCCAATTAATAATATGTTAAAATAATGACTGCATTTAACTAATCCACTGTTTATGCTTGTGAATCTGTAACTTTTTGACTTTGTGACTTTCTTTGCTTATTAAATATTCATAAACTTGAAGGTGCGTTTGTCGTATTGTGAAGTGCGTGTCTTGACTCCTCCTGCAGGATTGACCGGTAACAGAGCTCGGGTGGAGAAATAAAGAAAAACACAACACCACCTCTTCAAAAACAACAAAAACAACTGGGATGGGACTTCTTCCCATCCCGGTACAACTTTTTCTCTGTTCCCCTCACGCCTCCTCAGGCGTCTGGATCAACTTTTCCCTCCGTTCAGCTCACGCCTCCTCAGGCGTCTGGATCAACTTTTTCCTCCGTTCAGCTCACGCCTCCTCAGGCGTCTGAATCAACTTTTTCTCTGTTTTTTTTAAACTCTCACACAAAGGCTTGGGGCATCCCCTTCCACCTCTTAAACACAAAGCCAGGGTTGGATAACTCTCCCAACCCGGCACAGCCTCTGCGGACTCTTTGTCCAGATGCAACTTTTCTCAACACTTTTTTCCTTTCGTTTGAACATGGTGCAGCCGTTCAGAATTATTTATTTAATTATTAACATCCCATCCTCGTCGCCAAAAATGTATTATGAAATTAACAGGGGTCGTGAACGATCGGCACCAGATATTCAGACAAGAGGAAAAATGAAACACAAGGAGACTGTTACTGCTAGGAATAATAGTGTCATTTATTAATCTGCCACAGAAAACAGCCAAGCAAACATGTACACTTGTACACTCTTTACACACACAAATTGATATGAGAGCCTCTCACCGTGACACGTGGTCGGGAAGCCGTTCGACCCGGGTAAAGGAATCACATCAAAACTGCGCCGGGCACTCACGCGCGTTGGTCCACAGCAGACTTCAGATTTTCTCACAATGTTGTGCTTCTTAAATACCCCTCCCCGACCGGATCGCGTGAGAGCAGTGAAAAACAAGTTTGATGGTTGTCAGGAGGACAGATCTAATTAAAACATGTTTTTCCATCATCAAAGCAGTCTGTGCAACAGAGCGATGGCTTCATAAAAACATGTCCTTCAAACCCAAAGTGTGGGTGGATGAAAGACCTGTCTACATCAAACCCTGGGTCACTGTAATCTTAAGATGGGCCAGATCCCTGGTTAGAGCATCCCCCGGAGGACTTTAATTACTCCAAAACACATCTGCAGCACAGGCCTGACTTTGGACAGATAAGCTGCATCAAAAGTGAGTATAAGTATTAATTGACCTAAAAGCATCAAAATAATCATTCCTATATCATTCCACCCTTGCCTTTTATGGCAATTTAGACATTTAATTCTGAAAAGTAACACACACAAAATATATATGTTTGAATAGGCATAAAGGCAACTTAATATATTTTTATAAAACATATTTTTATATCAAGGTCCCATAATTTTCAACATCTAATTGAATATAAAAAAGCACAGGCAAAAGTAAGAAGTACAATAAGAAGAGCAAAGAGAACATATTGGAAAGACTTTTGTGATACAATTGGTAGTAAGACACAAATAGGGGAAGTTTGGGGAATGATCAAAAAATGTGGGAGACAGAAGAGAATGGAGTTATCCAATACTTAATAAAAATAATCAAATAGCAATAACTGATAGAGAAAAAGCTGATATTTTAGCAAGTACTTTTGTGGAAATACATAGTGGGGAAAATTTATCAGATGATGAAAAACAGAGAAGGGAGAGAACTAAAAGAAGAAATGTAGAAGCTTTAAGAAGAAAAGAGAGTATTAATGAAGATCTGATGAACTGTCCTTTTTCTATGGGAGAATTGAAAAGAGCTTTGGGTAGAACTAGGAACAGTGCACCAGGGAAAGATGATGCCTTTCTATGTTAAAAAATTATGCCTTTTAATATGTTAAAAAAATTAAGTGATAAAGTATTAGATAAATTATTAATATTATTTAATAAGATATGGAGAGAAGGGAGTCTACCATATAGATGGAAAGAAGCAATTATTATCCCAATAAAGAAACCTGGGAAAGATCACGGTAATCCTGGAAATTACAGACCAATTGCTTTAACCTCTAATATCTGTAAATTGATGGAAAGGATGGTTGATATAAAAATATATTTTACAAGGTGTTAAGTTGCCTTTATTCCTATTCAAACATATATTTTGTGTGTGTGTCACTTATAATCATCTAGACACGCTTTTGATGGTTTGCAGAAGGACGGAGGGGGGGGGCAGTGTATTCTCTTTAGGAATGCTTTAATAAGCATTAGGAGTGCTTTTGGCAGTAGAGTTTTGGCCCGCCCTGCGGTCACGGCGCTCCGTTACTGGCAATGTCAGGTTATTGCCTTGATTTTGCACAACATGTTTTTATGAGATACCAACTTTCTGTCTGTCCTCCTGACAACCATCAAACTTGTTTTTCACTGCTCTCACGCGATCCGGTCAGGGAGGGGTATATAAGAAATGTAACAAACACGGAGAAGTTAGAAGTCTTGCTGTGGACCAGCGCGCGGTGCCCAGCAGTTTGGTGTGATTCCTGTCATTGGGTCGAAGGCTTCCCAACCAAGTGTCACGGTGAGAGGCTCTCATATCATATTGTGTTAAGAGTGTACGAGTGTACATGTTTTGCTTGGCTGTTTTTCTGTGGCAGATTAATAAAATGACACTATTATTCTAGCAGGACAGCCTCCTTGTTTCATTTCCTCTCATGTGAATATCTGGTGCCGACCGTTCACGAACCCTGTTAAAGAAATTTCATAAAACAATGGTGAACGAGATATTGATGCATTATTTAGAATCAAGAACCATATTTACACACTATCAGAGTGGTTTTCGTAGAGGAAGAGGAGCAATGGATCCTATTTTATGTTTAGAGGACGATGTTAGAAAAGCTTAGATTAATAAGGAAACTGTTGTTTCTGTGTTTTTTGATGTAGAAAAAGCATACGATATGCTATGGAGAGAAGGGTTAATGATTAAATTACATCAGGCAGGAATAGAAGGAAACGTTTAATTGGTTAAAGGATTTTTTATGTGACAGAACCATTCAAGTTAAAATAGGGTCGCATATATCACAGCAATGTAAAATAGAAAATGGAACCCCTCAAGGAAGTGTGATAAGCCCTACACTATTTTCAGTTATGATTAATGATATTTTCAAAGATTTATCTTTCAGTTATGGTAAATCACTTTTTGCTGATGATGGAGCGTTATGGAAAAGGGGGAGAAATGTGGAACATCTTATTTTAAAACTTCAGGAAGGGATAGATAAAGTAAGTGGGGAAAAGAATGGGCTTTCAAATTTTCAGTTGAAAAGACAAAAGTCATGTTCTTCACAAATAAAAAGATCGGAGTTAATAAAACGTTAAAATTATATGGAAAAGCGTTAGAAAGGGTTGATTATTTTCGTTTTTTGGGAGTAGTGTTTGATAAGAAATTAACTTGGGGAAATCACATAGAGCATATCATAGAGAAGGGTAAAAAGGTACTAAACATTATGAGGTGTTTAGCAGGGTTGACATGGGGTGCAACATTTGAGTCACTTAAACATATTTATGTGTCATTAATTCGGTCAAGAATAGATTATGGGAGTGTGGTGTATGGATCAGCGGCTAAAACTCGACTAAATAAATTAGATGTCATCCAAGCTAGAGCACTGAGAATTTTTTTAGGGGCAGTAAAATCAACTCCAGTATGTGCTCCACAAGTAGAATCAGGAGAAATGCCATTATGCATTAGAAGACAGCAGTTAATGGTTAATTATTGGATAAATTTGAAAGGACATAATGAAACTCATCCAGTTAAGAAAGTGTTAGAAAATTGTTGGGAAAGAGGAAAGGAGCTTAAAAATAGTTTTGGGTGGATTGGGGATAATTTAGCAAGAACATTTAAAGTATATAATAAATAATTTAATTCAACAGTATTATGGCCCTTAAGGCCTACATTGGCATGGAAATATATTAATGTAGATAGATCGTTATTAAATATTAAGAAAAGAAAAACTACCGATATCTGTCAAGAATTTTATGATCGAGTAGAGAAGAAGTATAATGATTACCTGCAAATTTATACAGATGGTTCAAAAGATCCAAAAACTGAAGCAACTAGTGTAGCAGTAGTGAATCCTGAATTAAAGATTAAGCTTTCGAAAAGAACATCTAATTTTCTGAGTATATATGCAGTAGAATTATGTGCTATATTATTGGCTTTAGAATGGGTGGAGGATGGTAGAATAAGTAAAATTATAGTTTGCAGTGATTCATTATCAGCATTATTAAGCATTGAAAAAGGGAAGTTCAAGTAATCATCAACACATCTTGTATGAGATTCTGTTTCTTCATCATAGACTATGTGAACAAAACAAAACTATGGTAATTATGTGGACTCCTGCTCATTTAGGTATTTTAGGTAATGAAAGAGCAGATAGGTTGGCTAAGGAAGCTGTTAAAAAAGAAGATATTGATATCTGCAATATTGATATGTCAATACAATTATCTAAATCTGAAGGCAAAAGTATAGTTTGGAAAGAAAGCAAGAAATTATGGGAAATGATCTGGAATAATGAGACAAAAGGGAGACATTAATATAGGATACAGAATACAGTTGATGTTAAAAGAATCAGAGGAATAAATAGGAGGGAGGAGATAATTATAAATAGAATAAGAACTGGGCATAGTTTTTTGAATGACACTCTTTTTAAGATGGGGAAACATCTTACTGGTTTATGTGATTGGTGTAATACCACAGAAACAATAGAACATGTTTTTATTAATTGCAAGAAATATGCGGGTCAAAGAAGATTATTGAGAATGGAAATAGGATGTAATAGGGAACTAAAATTTGAAAATGTGGCTTTGCAGCTGAATAGTGATGAAGGGAAAAGAAAGATATTTCGTTTTTTAAAGAATACTGGACTCGATAAGAGAATTTGAGGAAAGAAATTAATTTATAAACACCAAGAGATGGCAGTAGTGCAACATTGATGGATGCAAGCTGCCATTAAAAACCAAAGAAGAAGAATCTAATGATATGTTTGCCATATCCGACTGATATGCCCTCAACTCTTAGATGTGTATTTGTGGGACAGAAACCTTCTGCTGATCATGTGTTTTAACAGTGGGAACTGGTGAGTGTTTTGTTTGTTTTCTGGAGCTGGCAGAGCTAGTGCTGGCCTCCAGGTAATTGTTTGGGCTCTGTGTTAGTTCAGTGCTAATGCTAACAAACTTTATTTGAATATTCTTTTGACGTCATCTTGAAGCAATTAACTGGAAGGTACATTAAATGGTGAAATGCCATTTTGTGCTAATAGGAAATATTAAATCAAATGTTAATGATTATTGAAGAGTACTCAAACGAGTTTAATTATATTTATAATCTAAACTTATTTACTATAGTAAAGATGGAAAAGCATGTACATGTATTGATTATGTTTATGAAATGATTTTGATGTTGATAAAAACCCAGGGTTATTTATTAAGAGGTCTGCTTTATACAGGCCAGGTTCCTGATTCTGATGTTGATCCTGATTCCGGATCATGTCTGTTGTCGAGCTGACCAGACTGGTGAGCTACCCTACAATGAACCAGGAGAACTGTTGAATCCCCTCAACTCCTTACAGTCTGGTAGGGGGTGTTTAAGCCTACAGCCACATCCACATTCTCTTTCTGGACTGAACTGAACTGGATCCTTTCCAACAATCCATCTTACTCTCATCAAGGAGTTGAACTGTGAACTCTTTTTTTTTTTTTTTTTTTGCCAAAAAAAAACAATTGTGGGGATATCATGTTTTGGAACCTTTCAAGTACTTGTCTGTATATATAGATTTTTGTAAATATTATATAATATAATTCACTTTTTTTGTACTATATGGTGTAGGGGAACACCACCTCAGAAACAGTTCACTCATCTCAAACAAACATCATTCATCTGTTTTGTGTTTTAAAATGTTTAAAATAAGATGCATCTATTCCCTTGGGAACAAACAGACTTTATTTTACAGGTGTTCAACTCAGCACTGACTTAGTTGACACTAATGAAAGTGTAATAAAAAAAAACTGTTACTGTGTTAACTACTTTCAATATGAACTCATTTCCCATGAAACAACAGGTCGTTTTAATGAGTTTGGTTCAACTGACCTCGAAGTGAAACATCTGCTGAGATGAACTTTTATTTAAAAAAAAAAAGGAGTATTACTCCCAGGATGGGTTCCCATGGAGATAATGCATTTTAAAAACACTTTGTTTAAAATGACTTTTTCTTTTCAGGAGATGAACAGCGACACCTTTTGATGAACATTGCATGTTATTTCAAAAGCTTCAGAACTGAATGTTTATGAAAATGTCTGTTTAAGTAATCTCTCTTTAAGATAATCACTTGTCATGTTTTTCTCTTTTAAAAAGAAGAGTGACTTTTAAAGGCAGACAGAGAAAATGGACATTAGATTTTATTAAACATGACTGAGTTAGGACCACCCCTCTTCCGAGAGGTGGACCAAAGTCAATCTGTAACACACAGACAGTTAAGTTAAGTTTCACTTCTACTCTACTTCACCACTTCTTCCTCAAGCACTGAACTTCAAGCAAACTTCAGAGAAAAACTTCCTCCTAGTGAGATATCCTAGGAAGGAAGAGAATGAGAGAAGCAGACTTTTCTGCAAACGTCTCAGGACGAGAGAACCTGACCGAACCAGAGCCATCGCACCGTAGAGTGGAAAAATCCCAGCTGACTCCCATATGGACCCTCGTCCCTCTAAGATAACAGGTGAACTTTGAGGAAAAATCAGCCTCTCAGTCACCAGAACATCTGGACTGGTACCATTTTTAAGCAGCTGTTGGACCATTCTGACCATCTCATTCTGGTAGGACAAGAGGCCTTTAATGCCTTTCTGGTGATCATACATCACAATAATATTGCTTTATACACACCACAGCTCATATAGACAATTTCAACTACTCTAGAAAAAGAACTAGTCCAAAATCTGCCTTTTTAAGTTTCACTGATTTGAATAACCAACTAGACCTTTGTTGCAAATGTAGCACGCTAAGGGCTAGGTTAGCTGCCCTTGACTACAATATATTTAAATAAACGGGTTCTCTCTTTTTCTAATTAAATTACTGCCGTGTGACTGAGTTAACAGTGCGTGGATTGTTTAATCAGTGACATGAGACGTTAATTTCCTTTGACACATCAGAACAAATGTGGTCATTTATTGAACAGAATCAAAATTTAACATCAAAACATTGTACACTTGATTAGCTGATCTGGTTCTGATTAATAAAGCTTGGCATGTTTTACTTAATAAGACAACAGGACATTGAAGAAGGCATCTAGGCTATTGGCAAAATAGAAGAGTTTAAAGATGGGAAATGAAGGAGTTTAAATGGAGAGAAAAGATGGATGAGGGAAAGTGTGTTGACTAGGAATGGCACCCTTCATCCGATCCCAGCTCAGCCCCGGTACACTCGGTGCGTGGCGACTCGTTACCTTTGCAGAAGATAGGTCAGCTCCGGTACAGAGGTCCATTCCAACACTACCTTTCAGCATCTCTGGTCAGGATGGCTGAGAATCATCCGAAGTAGTGACGGTACTTCGTTCAACAAACACGCTTGTAGTGAACCAAGCCTCAGGTCAAAATCTGGCCTTGAGGGCCTTCCTGGAACAAGAACTGTATTTCATTGATTTGAGTCCAGAAACACAAGACTAAGTTCATCCAGAGACTTTCTAAGTGTCCTGCACTGATCAATTGAAAGAACACTCTCTTTTTCTATTATCATTACTATTTTACAAATGTTTTGATAATCAGTGTGTTTAGTTCAAACCATTTTTTTAAATGTTGAAGTGAACTAATCATTTTTAATCAACTGTGAAACAGTATTAGTGATTTTTAATCCTCATTCAAAGTAGAAATCAGGTTAATGATGCATTGTCTGATTTTCTGTCTTCAATGAGCAAGTTGTGTAAGTTGGTCAAAGGTCAAGTTTCGGTCAACTGCAAGTTTACTGAAAAAGAAAAGTCATGTTTAACTTTTACAGAAAGATACTAGAGAATTAACTCCACGAAGTCTGGAATCTTCATAGCAATCTTCTGTCTGTTCTTAAACAAATTTAATATTTTTCCTTGACTTTTAATAACATCTTACATCACAAAAACACACCTCTGTTGGTCCACCGACCAATCAGAAAGGTCTCAAATGAACCGGAAGTGACCTCTTTTAAAAGGTGCAACACTTCCTAGTTCACTGGAGTTCTGAAACTCAGAAGTTCTGAGAAGTTCTCGGCAGTTCTGGGAAGAACGCTGAGAAGAACGCTGAGAGAATGCTGTGAGTTGGTTCCGAGAGCAGCAGAGTTCAGAATGCTCAGGACATCTGCGACTAAGCTGAACAAGAGAAGTTCAGAGGAATTATGAAGAAGTCTGTTCTAGGATGATCTCACGACTCCGAACGGTTTTTGCTATTCTTACGGAGACGCTGAAAAGTGGCTTGAAGTGGAACTTTACGCCGGAACTGACATATCTTCAGAAAGGTAAAAAGTCGATCTTCAACCGCAAAGTGTACCGTTGGGTAAGCTGGGCCTAGAAGGAGCGTGTCGTTCTGGTTATAACAGACAAATTTCCTCACCCATCTCTCTCAAGATAAACTTCATTTTCCATCTTTAAACTCTTCTATCTGCTAGAAATCATTCCAGATATTTTTAGAAATGTCTGTTGTACAGCTGGAAGCAAGGGAAACCATCGCCGTATGGTTTCCTCCTTGTAAAACTAGCTAACTAAACCATGTTGTTATTTTTCAATTTGCCAAATTAATGTAAATGTGTGATGTTGAATTTTGATTCTGAAAATAAATGACCGCATTCATTTGATGGGTCAAAGAAAATTAACGTCTCACAATACATTTTATTAAATTCAATGCACGACATTATTCAGTCCAGAAAAATGAATGAATCCGTTTAATTTATGAATATATCACAGAATATGTTCATCTACATCTGGTGGCCTCGTACGTTTCATAAATAGACTGTATTCTGTAACAATTGAATTATCATGTTGGCATGAAATGAAAAGTGCGGATTGTGGCTGTGTGAAACGCAGCGCAGCTGAGATGCTCAGAGAAAGCTTGCAGTTGTGGTGTTTTGAAAGCTGAAATAAGGTCAATGGGTTTCGTTTGAAAGCTGAATTTGTACATCTGTTGTGTAACAAAAGCTGGGTTTGTGTTAAAACGCTTTATTCTGTTTAAACTGTGGTCCAGACGTGGTTCTGGTCCGGCTCAGTTCTGATTCGGTTCGAACGAGTCGTGTTTGAAGAAAGAGACGTTTTTAAGATCGGAGCGCCGTCTCCGTGGGCTTTGACAGTTGATTCGTTACATTTTTAACAGAAAATAGTACATTTTGACCGTTTAAAAGACGAAAAGTTGTCCGGAATGTTCATGCTAAATGCTACACGCTAGCTGGAAAAACGATCCATGATTGGTTGAAAACGGCCGTGTGGAACGCTCTGATACGCTGAGAAATGAGTGACGTGTATGCGTCACTTCCTCTGAGTCAGCGATATAAAAACACACCCCGTTGCTGTTCTGTCATTGGTAGATTCAGTCACGTGACCCGGAAATGAAGCTCGTCTTCATAGGGAATTTCAATCTGCTGTTTAAAGTTGAAAAACGCTTTAAAGTTGG
>NW_023619133.1:0-13491 GCF_014905685.2 Nematolebias whitei
AATAGACCTTACCAGGGAGGCTTAAGAGCGTGATTCCCCTGTAGTTGGAACACACTCTACGGTCCCCCTTTTTGAATAGGGAGACCACCACCCCGGTCTGCCAATCCAGGGGAACTTCCCCCGTTGTCCACGTAGTATTAGAGAGTCGCGTAAGCTAAGACAACCCTACAACATCCAGAGCCTTAAGGAACTCTGGGCGAATCTCATCCACCCCTGGGTGGTTTAACCACCTCGGTGACCTAAGCACCAGAGATTGGAGGGCCCGACCCAGAGTCCCCAGGCTCCGCTTCCTCAGTGGAAGATGTGCCGGTGGGATTGAGGAGGTCTTCAAAGTATTCCGCCCACCGGCCCACAACATCCCGAGTTGAGGTCAGCAGCACACCACTCCCACTATAAACAGTGTTGGTGGCGTACCGCTTCCCCCCCCCCTGAGAGGCCGGATGGTGGACCAGAATCGTCTCGAAGCCGTTCGGAAGTCATTCTCCATGGCCTCTCCAAACTCCTCCCATGCCCGAGTTTTTGCATCAGCAACCACCCGAGCCGCATGTCGCTTGGACTGCCAGTACCCATCAGCTGCTTCCCGGGTCCCACAGGCCAAAAAGGCCCGATAGGACTCCTTCTTCAGCCTGACAGCATCCCTCACCGACTGTGTCCACCATCGGGTTCGAGGGTTGCCGCCGCGACAGGCACCGACAACCTTGCGGCCGCAGCGCTGGTAAGCCGCCTCGACAATAGAAGCACGAAACATGGTCCACTCAGACTCAATGTCCCCCCCCTCCCTCGGAACATGTTCAAAGTTCTCCCAGAGGTGGGAGTTGAAACTCCGTCTCACAGGAGACTCTGCCAGACGTTCCCAGCAAACCCTCACAATACGTTTGGGTCTGCCAGGTAGTGTTGTGGTCAAGACCACCTAACCCGAGACCAAGACAAGTCAAGACCAGAGTGTACCGAGACCGAGACAAGACCAAGACTTTTAGGGTCCGAGACCAAGACAAGACCAAGACTTTTAAAGTTCGAGACCAAGACAAGACCAAGACCGAGGGAGGGCGAGACCAATTCGAGACCAAATCCACAAATAAAATAAAAAAATAAATAAAATGTTATTATAAAATATTTTTATAAAGTTATGAGCCTTTTTAATGTGTCAAAACTGATGATTTTACCAGACAGTAATGTTTTTACGTTTTTAAACAGTGTTGTTTGTGAAATGAATTTTGTACTGCAATGTCTTTTGTACACAACTTGTGCATGCTTACTTTAATTTATTTAAACTCTAATGTAAGTGACCCATTTTGATCCTAATAAAACAAAACTCAAGATGCATTTACCTTCTTTTGGTCTCTTGAAGTCAACATGAAATACTGGGCAGTATAAATGCAGTCTTTAGGATTAAATTGGAAACTTGAAGTCAGTTACTTTCTAAAATTGTTTAATTTTCATTTAGACTTGTGTATTTGCTTGGGGATCTTCCATTGTATGATCCAAGGCACATTAAGAAAAAAAACACAGTATCATAAAAATCACCCAAGAAAACTTAGTAGCTTATTCATATTCATAAAGTTTCAGAGAAATAACTGCACTGCAGGCAGCCAGGAATGTGAACAAAAACTACTACAGAAAGAAAACCACGAGGCTAATCAATTTCAACGTTGCAGCTATACAAAGCAACACAAAGTTTGCCCGATGCATAACTACTTTAAAAAAATCCCACTTTGGCTGTGGCTGCATTTTGGAAGGAGTCGACGGGGGAGAGGACAGCCCCCGGAGGGCAAAACGTCAGTCTTTCCACAAAAAAACAAAAAACAAAAAAACTGTCCAGATGACTAACTGATTATTGGAGTTTAAAGAAGTGTTTCATTGCATTTAAGAAATATGAGTGATTGCAACATTCTGTGGCCTAAACGTGCACGATGGGGTCTCATTAAAATGCCTCCTCGACTGAAAACCCTTTCCACTGGTGCAGAGGAGGCAGGGACTGATAGGACCTTCATTGCCAAATTGTGCAGTTGTGGAAATCTAGTGTGGTTTTTTGCCCAGAAGACAAGTGCATTGTCTGTGTCAAAGTCACGGATGGCATCAAAGTATTTCCTTATCTGTGTGTGTATGCTTGAATCCTGGTCTGAGCTGTGCTTTTTGTATGCCTTGTAGCGGGACAGAAGGCGAGGGTATTTGTTTGGTGGCGAATCACTGGCTGCGGCTGGATCCACATTCACAACTTCTGAGCAGGTGTCTTCTTTCATGTCCATCATCTTCTCCACCTCTAAGATCAATGTTTCTGAAAAACACAAACACAATGACTGAGTTAGATTTAAAAGGATATGCACATATCAGAGTTGAATTAAATACGTTTAGGACCTTTTATTAGGGGCCTCCGATGTGCGTCCCATCAGTGTATGAATGTGATAAAGCTCTGATTAGTCTCCTTTGAATGATTTGTTCAATTAGCTTTGTAGAGATCTAATAGAGTGCCGTATGAATGTGTAAATGAGGCACAGATTGTAATGTAAAGTGCTTTGAGTGTCTGATAAGATAGAAAGGTGCTATATAAGTACAGTCCCATTTAATATAAAAGTGAGTCAGGATTGTGTACAATAGGCATGTTACCAGCCTAAATATAAAGAATATCTGTTTCAATAGGCTCAGAGTGTACAAAATATGTTTTTATGACAAAAGTAAACAGATGAAATGAAGACTATGAATTCCACTGTAAGACTAGTTAAGGCTTTTATAGACAACTAATTTGAAATATTTTAGGATTTATGATTTTGCAAATAAGACATTTATTTTCAGCAGAGAAAATATATACTGACCTGTCAGTGTCTTCTTAAGCTCATCTCTGAACTTTTTCACTGATGTTGAATTTCCCCCATTGGTAACATCTAAGTCCACCCAGCTTAAGCCAAACTGAGGATCCAGCATGGTGGCCAAGAAGTAAACATTGTGGTTAAAAGGTTCCTCTCTTCCACTGTCTTTGGCCATGCTTGTTTTTAAAAAGATTCCAGAAAATCTTTTCACCAGAGACTGCTGGAGGGCTCTGACCAATGACTGGCACTGCATTCGAGTGTCCTCCATCTTGAGGAGGTGTGTATTCAAGTCCAGGACAGTTGGAACCACCATACTAATGGTAACTGATTTCTCCCCTTCTGTCAGGTCTGTTACCTCAGAAAATGGAGCAAGAACTACACTCAGTTCCTTCAGCTGGTTCCACTCACGGGCACTAAACACCAACTCCTCGTGATCCTTGCTGCACATTTCATTCAGGACTTTGTGGTCCAGAGCTGTGAAGGCCTGTACTTGTTTAAATATACTGTTCCATCGAGTTGTGTTTGCAGCTGGAATGGTCCTATTAGTGCCAAACGTAGCCTCAAACTTGTCTTTGAATTGTGAACTGCTATGCAATAAGGTGGTGAACCGTGATGTTTTGGCTATTGTGTGAGAAATGGCCTTGACCTCCTTCATGCCGTCATTCACAACTAATTGCAGAGAGTGTGCAAAGCAGGAAAGACGTGCACCAGATGACCAGGGTAATTCGGTGTCTTCCTGAGAATTAATGTCCTCCCACAGGTGCTCGTCATCTAAATGCTCCTCTTCACTTTCGCTGTCATCAGATTGGGGCATGTGTACTTTGAAAGCACATTTCATATTGGCAGCATTGTCTGTTATGATATAGCTAATTTTGTCATGGATACCGTATTCCTCTGTGATCTCCTCAAAGGCAGACGCAATGTGCTCTCCAGTATGTCTGCCTGTGAAACGCCTATAGTCCAGCAGGTAGGATTCAAGTGCATAGGAATCCTTTGATTTGTAGCACACGTGGGCGGTCACCCCAAGGAAGGAGCATAGCCTGCGATCAGACCAGAGGTCAGTTGTTAATGACACAGATGACTGGGTCTTCAGTTTCTCCAAAACAGTTTCCTTGACCTTGATTACCAACTCTGGAATTTGTCTATCAGAAACCGTTTTTCTAGAGATTGGTGTGTATTTACTATCCATAACTTCAAGAAAGTGTTTAAAATGACTGTTTTCCACAAGTGAGAGAGGCAGACAACACCCAATGATCAAATCTTGGACAATGGCTTGACTGATGGCTTGTTGCCTTGGTGATTGTGGGCTGTAGAGCTGCACTTTCTGCGTAAATAATGAAATTGATGGCTGTGTGACTGTGACATCATTCTGTTGCCCTGCCTTGTATTCCAGGAACCTAAAAAATGCAAAGGAGGAATCAGTATATCTGGTCATGAACATCAATTACATCAAAAGAACACTTAAAAATAAGTAGCAACTTCATAAATGTATGTCAAATATATCCTCCATTGTTTATCATAAGCAAAAATTAAACTTAGAAAAATCTAACAAAGTTAAATTGGGTCCTCTGGATGGGTTTAAACAATAAAAAATTATACAAATGTTTTGTCTTTCATCCAAAAGACTTCTTCAATATGAGGAGCTATATTAAACTCAAGAGCTACATTTTCAGGCCAAGACTCTGCGGTTTACACTCATCTCCAGACCAGCGGTCACTCTTTCAGGGATGAAGATGTTCACATCCTTGATAGAGAGGAACGATGGTTTGAGAGAGGAGTAAAGGAGGCCATCTTTGTGAAAAGAAACCATCCATCTTTAAACAGAGGTGGAGGCCTCCGGGTTCAACTGTCCCCCTCTTACAATGCTGTGATTGCTAGTATCACTCAGCCCCCGGTGAAGGCAAGCAGCCATCAGGGTACTAACAATCCATCATTAGGCTGATGGTCCTCCTTGAACATGTGAGCAGCTAGTTTCATCAACAACAAACGGTTGGTCCACTGTGAGGAGGCACTATTTATAGGGCTGAGCTGAATGCAGCTCCTCAGCCTGAGGAAGTCTTTCGGACGAAAGACGAAATGTTTCTACCTTTTATTTTTACTTTTTTAACACGCCCAGAGGACCTGATTTAACTTTTTAAGATTTTTCTACCTGGGTGATTGAGCATGCATCAGGACATATTAAACACAGTTAGCAACTTCTCACAGTGGATCAACCAGTTTGCCAAATATGCTAAGGGAGACCATCAGCCTAACGATGAATCGTTGGCACCCTGATGGTTGCTTGCTATTCACAGGGGGCTGAGTGATACTAGCAATATCAGCGATGTAAGAAGAAGACAGTCCCTCTTACAATGAAGTCTTTTGTTAAGAAGTCAAGTAGTCTTTTGGATGAAAGATGAAACGTTTCTACATTTTGTTACCACATGCCCTGTCCCCTCAGTCTCTCAAAGTTAACAGTGAATTTGTCCTTATGCATGCTCAATAACCCAGGTAGAAAATTTAAAAAAAGTTAAATCAGGTCCTCTGGGAGTGTTAAAAGAAAAAAAAGGTAGAAAAAAGCTGTGCAGATAATATTCTACTTTTTTCTTTTAACACACACTCAGAGGACCTGATTTAACTGTATGTAAACAGTGAATTTGCTTACTTCCCTTAATATGTTAATTATATCAGTGTTATAAAGTAAAACTCATTTAAGGGCTAAACAAAGCGGGTCTGAGTCTGACACACATTAATTAATTTAGATGTATTTAGATTTAATGTCGATGAATTACTTTTTCAACTTTTTGTCCCTTATTTTAGTATTTGTGATGCATGCTTTGGTATTTGTTGTTGTTATTTTTTTGTTTGTTTTTGGCGAGTCAAGACTGTTTTTCTCGTCCTAAGCAATTCACTGCATTGTTGTCGACCTTGTGTTGATTTTGCATATGACAAATAAACCATACTTGATAAAACGTTCTGTTTGTATTGTTCTTGGAAGAGAGGCAGATTGATAACGTTAACTAGCTAGCTTTACTAGCATCACTTACACAAAGCTGCGGCGCTTACCTTTCTTTGTGCTTCCTTTCCAGGTGTCGATAAAAGTTGGATGTAGTCCCGACAGTCTCCGAAAGTGAAGCGCTGCAGAACTTGCATTGCGCCGTGTGCTTTTTTTTCAGAGTTGTTTTGCAAACATACTCTTTGTGACTCAAATAGCCAAACTTTATAACAGCAGATTTAGAAGACATCTTCTCTTGTTCTAAACACAAACAAGTCTAACTTTTCTTCCCTGACGCTTGCGAGTGAAAGGAGGTGGGCTCGGTGTTGCCAGATAGAGTCGAGATTTTCCAGCAAAAAATCAGTTAAAAACCGCAACATCACACAAAAACCTGCACAATCTATATTTGTTACAGTATATTTACTTTTTGAACACAAACCCACATCAGTACAAGCCAAGGTAATTTAACAATATGTGGCAAAACGGAACAGTCCAACAAAAATCTTCCCAGAGTTCCCAGCAAAATCAGAACGAAAACTGGCCAATTGGCAGTAAACCACCCAATCTGGCAACACTGGAGTGGTAACAAAAACATGTAGCTAGCTGCTATGAGTCACGTTATCGCTTGAATTTGAATCGGTATGTTTTGCATCCAGTAAAAGCAAAGATGTTAACAAATAAACTGGACAATATTCTGGCAATTTAGTGATATTTTCACAGTTGTGGTCTTGACTGGTCTTGAAAAAAAATCCCGAGTCCTCAATGTCCGAGACCGTGACAAGACCGAGACCAAATGCGGTCGAGACCGAGACGAGACCGAGACCGTAAAAAAGTGGTCTCGAGACCGGTCTCGAGACCAAGACCGGTCTCGAGTACTACAACACTACTGCCAGGTCTGACCGGCATCCTCCCCCACCATCGGAGCCAACTCACCACCAGATAGTGATCAGTTGACAGCTCCGCCCCTCTCTTCACCCGAGTGTCATGTGGCCGCAGATCAGATGAGACGATGACAAAGTCGATCATCAAACTGCGGCCTAGGGTGTCCTGGTGCCAAGAGCACATATGGACACCCTTATGCTTGAACAAGGTGTTCATTATTGACAATCCATGACGAGCACAGAAGTCCAACAACAGAACACCACTCTGGTTCAGATCAGGGAGCCGTTCCTCCCAACCACACCCCTCCAGGTCTCACTGTCATTGCCCACATGAGCATTGAAGTCCCCCAGTAGAACAAGGGAGTCCCTAGTAGGTGCACTTTCCAGTACCCCCTCCAAGGACTCCAGAAAGGGTGGATAATCTGAACTGCCGTTTGGTGCATAAGCACAAACGACAGTCAGAACCTGTCCCCCCACACATTGGCGGAGGGAGGCCACCCTCTCATTCACTGGGGTGAACCCCAATACACAGGCACCAAGTTGGGGGGCAATAAGTACGCCCACGCCTGCTCGGCGCCTCTCACCCGGGGCAACTCCAGAGTGGAAGAGTGTCCAGCCCCTCTCAAGGAAACTGGTTCCAGAGCCCGAGCCATGCGTAGAGGTGAGTCCGACTATTTCTAGCCTGAACCTCTCAGCCTCACCCACCAGCTCAGGCTCCTTCCCCACCAGTGAGGTGACATTCCACGTCTCAATAGCCAGCTTCTGTAGCTGAGGATCAGACCGCCAGGGTCCCCGCCCTCGGCCACCACCCATCCCACATTGCACCCGACCCCTTTGGCCCCTCCCACAGGTGGTGAGCCCATGGGAATAGGGACCCACGTCTCTTCTTCGGGCTGTGCCCAGCTGAGCTCCATGGGTAAAAGCCCGGCCACCAGGCGCTCGCCTGCGTGCCCCACTTCCAGGCCTGGCTCCAGAGTGGGGCCCCGGTGACCCACGTCCGGGCAAGGGAACACTAGGTCCATTTGTGTTTCTCATTATTGGGGTCTTTGGGCTGCACTTTGTCTGGTCCCTCACCTAGGACCTGTCTGCCATGGGTGACCCTACTAGGGGCATAAAGCCCCTGACAGCATAGCTCCTAGGATCATTGGGACACTCAAACCCCTCCACCACGGTAAGGTGGCAACCCAGGGAGGGGCTGCCACCTTGCCCAACCACCAGAACCTTGTTGTTACAAACACTGAGAGCCCCTCAACACACAGAGAATGGGTGATCTCATACATCAATGATGGAAGCCCGTCAAAAACTGAACTCTCAGGAGCAGCGGCGATTGCATCAACGGTTCGGATACACCAGGATTACACAGACAAAGGTAAACGTAAGAAGAGACTTTGGCCAAAACCTACAAGGTTCCTGTGTAACCTTATCAGAAAGGAGGTCGCTAAAAAAGCTTACCTGTCGATCACACTTGAAGGGGTCCTCACACATGAAGCCCTACTGGATGGTGGGGCCGACATAACTATTATGTCAGCCAAACTGTTCGAGGAGCTCAGGACCGCCGCTAACGGTGTTAACAAGGAAATACCTCTCATAGAACATGCTATAGAATTGCAGGGCCTCGCAGAGACGAGGACAACCCTAATAGATATAGCTATCGTTCACATGGAGGTTGGCAAGATGACAATATACCACCTGGTACGTGTGTCTACGGTTGACATTCCCATTTTTGATGGGCCAGGATTTTATAAATCGCTTTGACGCGATTATAGATTATGGTGAACAGACAATGTGGGCCAGAGTGGGCAAACCCCTGCCAATACTCATGCCTCCTGGGATGGTCACAGACTGCCCAACAACAGGCACCGCAGAAGGCACCAAGGACTTCTCAGCAGAGAACACAGTCCCAGTAAGTAATCTTTTAAAAGCATGTGAAACCAAAGAGACCCAAACGGTGGACCCAAATCTGACCGAAAAAGAAAGCCTCCTCTGCGAGCTGAGACAGTCAGAGCCCACCAGATACTACCTAGTAGTTAAAGGTGTAGAGATCCGAGGATCCCACACTGAAGATGCTGTACTCTCGCCGTGGACAGATAAATCAGCTATTAACCAAGCTTTCTACGAAACATTGGTTAAAAAACATTTGGGTCTAGTTCTGATCGAGAAAGCTTTCCACTTTCCATTGTATCCCAACAGTTCACGAGTGATGACTGCGAAAGGAGTCATTAACCTGAAACTGATCTGGAACCAACGGGAACTGGTCCACCCATTCCTCATTGTTTTATGAAATTATCTTAAAGTACAGGTTCGGGGAATGATCGGAGCAATGAATAAACACTCACAGGCTGTTTTTGCTAGAATAATAAGTGTCATTTATTAAACTGCCACAGATACAGCGAAGCAAAGCACAAGTACATTCAGTACAAATCAAACATTGATGTAAAGCCCCTCATCGTGACACCGACTGGGTAGCCGTTTCAGTCCGAGTAGAAAGGTAACATCAATTGGCTGGGTATCGGATCAGGATCCACAGCAGACTCCAACGCTTATTCTGAGTGTTACACTTTAATACTCTCTACATCACGTGGGACCATCTCCCAGTAAACAAAACATGCCCACCTGGACTTAAAGTCTGTGAAAACCCTCGAGATAGCGTGAGAGCGTGAGAAGCTTAAAAACCTCTAGATAGCGTGAGAGCTTGAGAAGCTAGGGTGAGAAACCTCAAGATAGCGTGCGGGAGGAGGCGAGCCAATCCTCCTCCTCAGGCCTCTCGGGTGACTCACAACAACATGCACCAAAAACTCTTTATATCACAGGTTAAATAGTCAGAAAAACAACATTTTAAACACTTTATATCACAAGTTAAATAGTCAGAAAAACAACATTTTATTGAATTCTTTATTCATTCCCCCTTTGGTTTTCTGACGAATTTTGAAGATTTCCCCCCCGACTTCATAAGGCAGTCGATCAAAAACATTTGTCCATTGTTCCATACTTTGTATCACTAAATGTAAGAAATCAAGGCGAGAGCCATTGTGTTCAAAATGACGGTAAATTATATGACCACTTACCCAATAATCAATTATTAACGTGTCAGGGTGGACCATGGAGTTAACTTCGATGACGGTTTGTTCTCCGCCAAACCAATGATCTCTGATTTCAATTGCTATTTTCATTATAAAGCAGTGTTATAAATCAAACTATTCAAAAAGCGTTCAATACAAAAACAACTGGACTTTATTTGTAACAGAAGACGTTTCGCTCCTCATCCGAGGAGCTTTCTCAATTCAAAGAGCAGAGAGTGAGAGATTCAGGTTATAAGGCTGAGTGAGATAAGACACACACACATATGTAAATTGGCAGTTCACACCTAAACACCTAAAACAGTAGGTCTTTGTTCCTCTAATTCACAGTCGAGGCCCCTCTGTTCCCATCAGGTGTGAAAAACCGGCTGGGAATCTGTTTTAAAGTTGCATTATATGTTTTTGAAAGTGGAAATCTGAGGCCTCCTCCTCTGTTCAGAGACGGCTTTTCTCTTTTTACATAAATTGCCTCCTTCACCCCCCTCTCAAACCATCTGTGTTCTCGGTCCAAAATGTACACATTTTGGTCCTCAAAAGAGTGTCCCTTCTCTGTGAGGTGGAGGTGAACTGCGGAATTTTGTCCAGAGGAGGTGGCTCTCCTGTGTTGAGTCATGCGTCTGTGAAGAGGCTGTTTAGTTTCTCCAATGTAGAGGTCTGGACAGTCCTCGCTGCACTGGACCGCATGCACTACACCACTCTGTTTGTGTATGGGTGTTCTGTCCTTAGGGTGGACCAGCCTCTGTCTGAGAGTCCTGCTGGGTTTGAAATGTACTGGGATCTTATGAAGGAAAAGGAACTGAAACACGTTCAAGAAGCTCTTCTAACATGTGGATATCCTAACTGGGCTTTTGTCAAGTCAGCGAGGAAATCTACAAAACACACTAATAAACAGAAAAAGGAGAACAACAGATGGAAAAACATTGTCATCCCTTATGTTGCTGGAGTATCAGAGAAATTCAGAAGGATCTTCAACAAACACAAGATCCCAGTACATTTCAAACCGAGCAGGACTCTCAGACAGAGGCTGGTCCACCCTAAGGACAGAACACCCATACACAAACAGAGCGGTGTAGTGTATGCGGTCCAGTGCAGCGAGGACTGTCCAGATCTCTACATTGGAGAAACTAAACAGCCTCTTCACAGACACATGACTCAACACAGGAGAGCCACCTCCTCTGGACAAAATTCCGCAGTTCACCTCCACCTCACAGAGAAGGGACACTCTTTTGAGGACCAAAATGTGCACATTTTGGACCGAGAACACAGATGGTTTGAGAGGGGGGTGAAGGAGGCAATTTATGTAAAAAGAGAAAAGCCATCTCTTAACAGAGGAGGAGGCCTCAGATTTCCACTTTCAAAAACCTATAATGCAACTTTAAAACAGATTCCCAGCCGGTTTTTCACACCTGATGGGAACAGAGGGGCCTCGACTGTGAATTAGAGGAACAAAGACCTACTGTTTTAGGTGTTTAGGTGTGAACTGCCAATCTACATATGTGTGTGTGTGTCTTATCTCACTCAGCCTTATAACCTGAATCTCTCACTCTCTGCTCTTTGAATTGAGAAAGCTCCTCAGATGAGGAGCGAAACGTCTTCTGTTACAAATAAAGTCCAGTTGTTTTTGTATTGAACGCTTTTTGAATTCATCATGTCCTGGATGACTGAGAATCTTCACCAGCATAAATCAAACTAGTTACTCTTCTTTTCACTCTTCCAATATAGAAACAAGTGCCCAGATTACATAATGTTAATATGGTAATACATGATATCAAAACAAGCAAAGGAGGTACTGCATTTTTTTACGCCATAGATGACATTCCTGTGAATATATCCCACCAATGGTGAGTCGACGCTTGTTCTATTAGCTTAGCCACATGTAAAACCTTTCCTTGAGCAATGTAGGTGGACACTGTTAGATCAGACACGTTAGACTTATGAGATTCAATCATTCATTTCAGCTCTGTAGACCCATTCAATGCGCATTTGAAACGGTCTAGGGAGACTCGCCAGGGTACGTGCAAAGTTTGCCATTGTATCTCTGTTAATCGAGTGGTGGAACTGTAATTAGTTAATTGATAAGTCTGGTTGTTCCAAGTCCACAGATGTACACCATACACACATCCAGAGAAAGGCACCTTAGGTAATTGAAGATGACTTTTCATGTCTCTAGCTGGTTCATGAGTCCAATCACACAATACCTCGTCTTTGGTTAAACATGGGTTAACATGACCTGTTTGCAGCATACATACCACTCCTTTATCAGCCGTCCCGCATAGTTGCACGTCATAGGTGAGATTTGTCTGTGGCTCAAACCACTCACCTTGTATTTTCAAAAACCAATATCCTTGTACAGTTATTACAGGTAACACATGATATCTGCATACTGTGGTTATGTCACTTATAAGATACTGAACCCAATAACATTCACACATATATTCAGTACACTTTGTCAATTCAGGTTTTATAACTACCCACTATGTACTAGAAATGTTCCACAGCTTCCTCCACTCGTGGTGATTGGATGTGGTCACTACCCTTTGGAAACGCTCCTTCTGCAGCTGTGCATGTGTGTTTTGCAGGGTACACGTGGTCCAGTTCAGCACCTGGGTTATGTTTTGGAGTACTTCTTCAGTGTTACCCCACATCTTCAACTGCCAGTTTATTTCTTTTAGCAGTATTTTGGCCGTTTCTTCTTGAGTCATGACTACTGAGGGCATCCAGACTCCAATTTGGGTAACTGCCAACGAAGCATGTTTCCTTCTCCTTTGTTTAATTGGCAGTAAAGTCAAACTTTGTTCCTTTTTTTTTCCCATCCGATTTACATGTACCGTTCTTATACATGTTACACAGTGGGGTTTCCACATAAATTCTAATCTGACATCCCTTAGGTATCACTGGGATGGTTTTCCTGTTGTAGCATGCCCGACACTTGTACATAGGACAGTCAGTTGTGCCCTATCAGACAGCTTTTTGTGTTTCAAACATGTGAAGTTACTTTGTCTGAGGAGAGGTCGACCAGGAACACCATGGCACCCACGACAAGGAACCTGATGCCCCAACAGCTTGCACTCCCATCTGACGGGCGCCTGCCAATAGCTTCTCCCATGTTGGCTCTTGGGCGGCCCCGATTGTCCAGTCAGCAAAGACCAAGGAAACATCAAGCTGTAGAAACAAGAAAAACTGCTTAGAGATAAAGAAAAGATCATTAGTTTTCTCTCAGGTAACATTTGTTTACAGGTACATTCTGTGAGAGTAGCTCTGCTGTAGCTCCCAAGATGGCCGCTAACGACCTACATCTGGCGGTCATCTCCCTGATGAGCATCGACTCCTATTTAAGGCTGCAGTCAAGACTACTCGATGCTGGAGCATTGATTCCCTCCCGGTACTAGTGCTCTCAGCCTTTTATGTTCTCAATGTAACATGCAATTAGTCAAGGACTTTTATTTTTGTGGGCCCACTTTCTGTGTTGCCCCAAACTCTGCTAACTTATTTAAAGCCCCGCCTCCAGCACGCAGTTCTGAACATCTTCACCTGGTTCCACTGTGATTGTGGCTTGCTGCTGGCGTCTTCCACCCAAACTGGTCCAAATCTTTGAACTTACTGATTTGATTACCTGAATTGTTGGCGTTGGTTACCAGGGACGTCAACTGGATTCTGTCACAGCTGATTGTGGTTAAGTACGCCCCACTCTCTCTTGAAAAGGTCGGGTTTTTTTTTTTTTCTCCCTCTTGTTGGATCAGATCCTCATCCGGATC
>NW_023619134.1:0-2368 GCF_014905685.2 Nematolebias whitei
AGCTGCAGAGTGGAGGTAGTTGGAGGAGAAAGCAGGGAATCTTATAGCTATGATGCTTGATGTTCAAATTGTGCTTTACTTCTTCATAACTACAGGTCAAATATTGTCGAGGGACAGGGAGTTGTCCGAGCTTGATGCTTCATTTATGACAGCTGAAGAACTTTGACGTACGATGGACAACTTCTGTACTGAGCTTACAGTAACATCTTCCTGCTCACTGGTTACTGTCTGTGGAAGCAGCATAGTTGTTTTGTTCTGCTGCTGTTTCAGCTCATCTTCAAACTACAATCTGTTACTTGTTTAAAGCTAAATATGTTATAACAAGTATCATATGTATGTGCTAAAAACAGTTAACTGTTTTAGATCTCACTGGGTGACAGCAGGAGAAAAACTACATCAGCTGGAGTCCCAATCACTTATCGCTCTTGTCCTAGATGATTTCTAAACTTTGGAGCTGGTACCATCCAGATGTGGTCCTGTGCTACAGAGCTCACAGATGTTTTACCAGTGCCCACCTGAGAAGTCCTGCGTAGCATCATTCTGCTCCACACTTCCTGCTCTTCCTCTGATGCTGCCATCTTCCCAACATGTTTTGTGTCCACACTTCACATCTTCAGTCTCTACGTCACTGGAAACGTCTTCTCAGAGGCCAGAACCAGGAGCAGTCCAGATGTTCTGCAGGGGTGCAGCTTCTACAACCAAGGCTTACAGCTGTTTCCATGTTGCAGAAGAAGTGTGGAGGAGTCTGCTGACATGTTTTACTTCAACACCTTCATCCATGTGTTTATATCAACGCAGTAAGAATCATAAAATGTACAAATCACACTTTTGTTCCTTCATATTTTTAATATTCAGTCTCAAATGTTAAATAGTTAAGTTTCTGTTGTTGTTTTTACTAGATATTGTAAATTACACTTGTTTTCCTTTCAATACAACTGAATCAATCCACAAATTAAATAAAAACAGTACAGTATGCTGCTCAAGTGTGTTTTAATTGAAGAATGTTTAAAATAATTCAAAACCTTTAAATAATTAATTACATAACACTAGAACAATATGTAACAAGCTTGGGTATGGATGTTATTTTTATTTTATAAACTTACTGCAACACGACCTCAGGACTTTCATCCAAGGTCATAATTTATACACAGAAAAGGCACTTGGGTTTGTCTACAAGTAAGAAGGAGACTGTTCCAAGATACAATATAATTTTATTAACACTAAGTTAAAAACATATTCTAATGGAGGCAATAATGATTCTTAAAATAAATATTCTTTCCAGTGTTCAGTCAACTAAAAGACAAAAGGATGGTTCAAGGTGACACATGAGCAGAAATTCACCCACAAGCTGTGATGCACAAGACACGAGTGGAACAGAACCTACACGAGACTGGACTGCACCTTCAACCTGGAATATAAATATGAAATTAAGTAAACAAAAATAAATATGAATAATATTTAAGAATTATAAAACAAACACATGGGCCTCACATTCACACATAAAAATAGTTGAAAATGGCCTCAGCCTTTAGTTCAGCCAATCTTCTCTCAAGTAAGACACTGATTAATTATGGTGACTCAAGCAGGAGTGAGAGTCCACCAACACAGGACTGAGCAGAATGAAGACAGCTGGGAGTGCACCAGTAAAACCACTAAATAAAATATGATTAGCAAGATTGTTTCAATTATTGAGCTTATTGACATTATTATTATTATTATTGACATTATTATTATTATTATTGACATTATTATTATTGTTGTTGACATTATTATTATTATTATTATTATTATTGACATTATTATTATTATTTACATTATTATTATTGTTGTTGACATTATTATTATTATTGTTGACATTGTTGTTATAGTTGTTGACATTAGTATTATTGTTGTTGACATTATTATTATTGTTGTTGACATCATTATTATTATTATTGTTGACATTATTATTATTGTTGTTGACATTATTATTATTATTATTATTATAGTTGTTGACATTAAGATTATTATTGTTGACATTATTATTATTATTGTTGACATTGTTATTATTGTTGTTGACATTAGTATTATTGTTGTTGACATTAGTATTATTGTTGTTGACATTATTATTATTATTATTGTTGACATTATTATTATTGTTGTTGACATTATTATTATTATTATTATAGTTGTTGACATTAGGATTATTATTGTTGACATTATTATTATTGTTGACATTGTTATTATTGTTGTTGACATTAGTATTATTATTGTTGTTGACATTATTATTATTGTTGTTGATATTATTATTATTGTTGTTGACATGATTATTATTACTGTTGACATTATTATTATTGTTGTTGACATTAGTATTATTATTGTTGACATT
>NW_023619134.1:2378-13475 GCF_014905685.2 Nematolebias whitei
TGTTGTTGACATTAGTATTATTATTGTTGTTGACATTATTATTATTGACATTAGTATTATTATTGCTGACATTATTTCTGTGAAGATCAATACATTTTGTGAGTCAGTGCATGTAACTTGATCTCTCCGTTACTTACATGACAAGTTTATAATGTAGCATCTTACTGTGATATTTACCTGTGGGTGGATGTGGCACCAGGTGAAGTGAGTTTCACCTGGACTCCAGTATCAATCAATCAACCTTTATTTATACAGGTAAATCCCATTGAGCCTCGAGGACTCATTTACAAGAGAGACCTGATTTCAACAAAGAAAGATGACAACAATGGACAACAGCAACAACAATAAGCAGTTATAAAAAAGCATACTACAGTTTTTTTTTTTTTTTTAACAAATAGGATGGCTAAAAGGAAAAGGTAACAAAACAAAAAACAGCTAGATTCCAAGACAAATGTAGAAAACTAAAAACAGGACCATGTCAGCATTGGACCCTGCCAGGAGTCCAACAGATTCTTAAAGACACTTAGAGAGGTCAAGGTCGAGAGCTTCAAATCTTTTTGTAAGATGTTCCATACCATACCATACCATACCAATTTATTTATATAGCACTTAAAACAGCAACAAGGCCAACCAAAGTGCTGTACAAAAGAACCAAACATGCACAGCAGACAGGAAAACATAAAATAGAAATACAGATACAAATAGCAGCAGAAGCTAACTAAAATGGCCAACAGAGTAGAGAACAGACCGGACCAAAACAAATCACACCGTGTTAAAGGCAAGCGAATAGAAGTGGGTCTTCAAGCGAGACTTAAAGACTGAGAGTGTGGGAGCCTGCCGGACACTCAGTGGCAACTCATTCCACAGTCGTGGACCTGCAACAGAGAAAGCCCTGTCACCTCTGAGCTTACGACGGGTTTCTGGGACTGAGAGAAGCATCTGGTCTGCTGACCTCAGAGAGCGCGGTGGGACATATGGCTGCAGAAGATCAGTGAGATAGGATGGGGTGGAACTGTTCAGTGATTTAAAAACATACATGAGAATTTTGAAATGGATCCGAAGGTGAATGGGTAGCCAGTGCAGGGAGGCCAAAACTGGCGTGATGTGCTCTCTATAGCCTGTACCAGTTAAAAATCGGGCTGCAGCATTTTGGACCAGTTGTAGACGAGCAATGGAGGACTGACTGATTCCAAACAGAAGTGAATTGCAGTAATCAAGCCTAGATGTTATGAAGGCGTGGATCACTGTCTCGAGGTTCTTTTTGGAGAGTATAGGCTTCAGCTTAGACAGCCGTCTCAGCTGAAAAAAACAGGATTTGACCATCATGTTTACGTGACTGTTGAGTTTTAAGGACGGGTCCATTATCACCCCCAGATTAGTCACCTTTTGTTTCTCTAGTGGGGCTAGAGAGAAAAGGTCAATGTCATGGTTCATGAGTGAGCCACTGGGATGGAACAGCATGACTTCAGGAAACAGGAGCGTAATAGGAGAAGGCCCTTTTGCCTAGTTCAGTCCTCATTGAGGGAACACTGCAGGTAATGATGTCCTGAGAGCGCACGCTGTAGCTGCACTCACGCAGAGACATGTAGGAGGAGATGTATGAAGGCAGCAGACCAAGAAGTGATTTAAAGATGAAAATGTACCAGTGAGAGAGTCTGCGTGAAGTTAATGATGTCCAGTTAACCAGTGAATACAGTGTGCAGTGGTGGGTACGATAATCACAGCCAGTTATGAATCTTAGTGCACCATGATAGACAGCATCCAACATCTGCAAGGTTCTTATAGGAGCATTCATGTAAATAATATCACCATAATCAATTGAGGGAAGGAAAGTCACAGATACAAGGCGTTTTCTAGCATTCAGGGTTAGACAGGATCTGTTTCTGAAAAAGAAACCCAGTTTAACTTTCAGTTTCTTTACCAAGTTTTCCACATGAAGCTTAAAAGAGAGATGCGAGTCGACCAGGATACCCAAATATTTATAGGAATCAACAAACTCAATGGGGACACCATTTGAGGATAAAATCGGAGGAAGAACTGCTGGGACCAACTTCCTATTTGAAAAAAGCATCCCTTTGGTTTTGTCGGCATTTAGGACAAGTTTGAGGCGAAACAAATCAGTCTGGATGATGTTGAATGCAGATTTCAAAAGCTGGAAAGCCTTAGCAACAGTTTTAGCTCGACAATAAACAACTGTGTCATCAGCATAGAAATGTATGGATGCATCAGGGATGTTTTTGCCTACATTATGTATGTAGATTGTAAAGAGGGTGGGTCCTAAGACTGAGCCTTGTGGTACACCATTGTTGACTGTTAAATAACTGGAGGAAGTACCATTATGTTGAACACATTGCCTCCGGTCTGAAAGATAGTTAGAGAACCAACCAATGGTGTGATCTGAGAAACCAATTTCTGAGAGTTTATGACACAAGATGTTCTGATCCACAGTGTCAAAAGCTTTAGACAGGTCTAAGAAAAGTGCAGCACAATAATCTTTAGCATCCAGTGCTTCAACAACATCATTAAGAACCTTCAGTGAAGCAGTGGTTGTGCTGTGTTGTTTCCTGAAACCAGATTGATGTGGAGGTAAGATGTTTATTGAGTCCAGGTAATTTTTGATTTGAGAGTTTATCAGTTTTTCTAGAACCTTGGCTAAAATGCAGAGTTTAGAGATTGGTCCATAGTTGTTCAGTGAGGTGGGGTCTCCTCCCTTCAGCAAAGGAAGAACAAAGGCTGTTTTCCAAGTGTCTGGTGTCTGCTTTCCGATAAGCAAAGGTAACCACTGGAGGTAGCGATAAGCACCTTTGCTTGCAGCCTCTCCTCCAAGGGGTCCGGAAGCTTACTTCAGCGCCGTGGTATTACCTGTAGCTGTCTAAAGTAGCCTCATTAAGGCTGCGGCGAGGTGATTCATCCAGAATATTAACGACCTTAAATCCGTGAGTCACACCCTAATTTCACTCTGTCACCTCGACCCTCCAAGCAGCAGGGAATGGATCTTCTGGTCCAGAGAAACTCGCGTTGTGGCCGCTCACCTCTCACATTAGCGTTGCAATTGTTAACTGTTCTGGTAATCTTTAGGGCCCTGGAAACGGGCTCAAGGGTGTTGTTTATCAACTAGGAAACCTTTACAAAAACCTCCTGTTATTGGTGTTGTTAAGTGAACCAAGCATTTCCATGTTTTTAGTTGATAAGAATGAAATAATAGTCCAGATTTGTACGTTTTGCTTTGCTTTTAATCAATAATTTGCGCAGGGGTACAGCAACAGGCACAATTTTATAATGATTAAATTTTCATGAGTACATAGGATACACTTTCTTCCCTAAACAAGGCGGTGACTACTATCTGTGAAACTCTAAACCTCAAGAGCCCTTGAGGGTTCACAGATACTACCTTCACACAGACCTTTCACAACTCAAGCCAAAAGATATTCTCCCTCAACTCCCTCATGAGCCAGAAGCACCTTCGAGCGAATCCCACCAGTAACCAATTCAGTACTCCCAAATTTATTCTGTATGCTGTTCTTCCAATTAGATGAAACAATTTAATTAGAGCAGAGTAAGAATGAGGTCGTCCGCTTACCATGATTTTGAAATGACCCTTAGTGAGTCACTATGGGGGTAAGGGCAGATTTCCAGCTCTCTAGGAGAGAGATACTGGCCGATCCTCAAAAGGCAAGTGCAACTATTCCAAATTAGAAGATCAGAATTTTTGGACGGGTCCAGGTCAAGCGGTAAATAGAAGTAGGAAGCTCATCCAGTTCAAGTATCGATGAACGAAAGCTTAAATCCAATCCCATGTCAGTGAAGAAAAGAATTAACTTCCAACATCGTCTCAAATCTGGTAAAATCCAAACTCCTTTATGGGCTCCTTCTGATCCAATCGAGCTGCCTTTTTGCCTGTAATTCCCTCTGCACAGTCCTCCAGTTCAGCTCCAACTTTGCATTGACCAAGTTCATTCTGTCCAGTCTGTATTTAAAGACTTATTCATCCCTCCTCCTCTTAAGGAGGGGTTATGGAAAATTACATCATTTCTTTTCCAGTAACTTCTCTGCTGTTTTGCACCTCAACCGGTTTAGACCAGTTTTCTGGTACTTTCCAGAACTTGTTTTGCTCAAAGATGCGTCATCATGAGATGAGTTGTGTTTGAACTCTCTGACTCCTTGTTTTTCCTCCTACTGCTCGAGGCAGGCCCAGACATGTTCTTAGGTGGGCATGCTCAGACATGTTCACTGTTACTGAGGCCTCTTCAACTTTACCATTTCACAAGCAAAAGTGAATCACACAATCCTACATAAGATTATACAATGTCTTAAGATTAACACTTTCATTAGTTGATTATGTGTTGATTATTAGTAAAACAGTTCGGTTACACATTATCAAAACAGTAAAACACTTTTGATTACACATTATCATTTTCAGCTTGATTTAAAGCTTGAGTTCAGTCCTTCTGCTGCTGAGGAGAACTTTTGATCAGGCTTCATTTTTCTTAAAGCTGGTGGTCTGTTCATGCATTATCACCACAGACACCTGGTTTATTGACACCCCCTTCTTGAAGTCGGATCTTTCTCCTCTTTGGCACCAGGTTCGCTGTAACCTAGCCCTCCTGTTCTCCCTCCCAGGAGTCAACCACCGTCATGTTGTCCAGGTCTGCGTTCGAAGTGGATTGCTCCGCCTGATCTTCATCTGGCGCCGCTCGCTTCCTGGGTACCCTGACCTCCTGGGCCGGGACAGCGGATTGACTTGCTGGGTCGATCTCCGTTAGGTCAGCCGATCTAGAAGACTGAAGGGTCGGCGGGATCTCAACAAGGGGTGAACCTACAGGAGTAATGTTTTCTATTATGACCTGCCTCCTAATTTGTGGGGTTGTGGCAACTAAAATGGGCATCTGACGAAGCTGTTTCAGCCGCATAGGGGCGACCTGTAACCCTTCAGATTCAGCAGTTTCTGAATGGGTCAAGCCTTCCGGTGTTAAGATCGGAGGCTCAGAATCAGATGGGCTGGTTGGGTCAGTGAGGGCCGTGCCATCGGTACTCAGAGGACCGGATCGGCTCGCCTCGCTACTTAAATACCTGTCAAAGTCATCCAGGTAGTTTTCCAGGAGACTTAGATCGTTATGATCTAATGGAAGTGCAGTCGACCTTCCAGGGGATATCTCCACCTCCATGGGCTCGGTTTCATTATGGGATGTAGTTGGTAAAAGGTCAGGTGGGCCATTAGTTGGTTCCTGGGGCTGACTGGCTATCTCGGTTTGGGTTATAGGGACACTAATACTGTCTCGTCTACCTTCTCCCCTAGCCACCATGGGCACGGAGACTACGGGAGGGCTATTTGTTAACCCTGGCGTTAAAATGACCATGATAGGTGGGGGCATAAGCCCTTGGGGCTCTTGTGTGACCCTAAACGAGGGGCCGTGAACCAAGGGCAACCCTGTGGCCAAATGGTAGGCTACATGTCTGGTAGTTCTATTTGTGTTTTCCCAGAGTTTCACAATTACTGGGTAATATGTGGCTCCTAGAGGAATAGCCGTACTAGGCATATAAGGTTCAGAGCCCTCAGCCGAGGTCCAGATGATCTTACAGGTGCTCTCTATCTCCCAGCACTTGTCTGCAGACACCCGAGGGAGGCTGGCGGGCTCATCAGAGACCAAAATACCATGTACCCCAGTTGCGATTATAACTTTAGAGTGGCAGGCCTGGCACCACCAGGTTGGACCTACGGCCCATAAAAATCGGGTATCTTCCAACCCCAAAAGGCAATAGCAGCAGACCATTTGAGGTCCTATTGCTGTTGAATTTGTGGGGCGTTGAACCTGCATTTTGACTGTTGGGGCCTTTCCTTTATTTATTTCTTAGAGTGAGGTTTTCTTAAACCGATAAAGGGTGGTTCTGCCCTGTCGTCTGGCTATCCCACAATAGGTCTGGGAAATGAATTTCTCCCACTCTTCCAATTGGTTTAATTGTTGGGTTGTGATCACTGTTTTCCAATCACAGTACCCAGGTAACAGTAATCCTGAGGTATTTGAGATGCCGTATTCCCTATATGTAACGCTAATGTATTTATCCTGCCCTGCAGTTTCTATTTTTTGGATTTTGCATACGTCACCACAAAGGGTTACTCTAATCCTCTGGATCTGCTGGTGGTCGTACACTTTCTCCTCAGTGGCAGAGGATGATCTCTCCGGTATTTGACGTTACTACGAGTTTGTCCGGAGCTGTGAAAGCGAACGCCCAGTTGCTGTAGACTGTCGCTGTGGTCAGGATGTAGAACAGCATCTGCATTCTGCTCCTTATGCTTTCTATAAAGAGAGTACATGTAATATAACATGGCAAAATAATAACAATGAAATCAAGGTCTGCTTCCACTCTTGGTCCTCATCGTGTCTCTGAAACACTCAACTTCGTATTGCTGGGCCTATACAGGCCGTCAGCTATCCATTGAGCATTTACCAGACCGATGATACCTCGAGTTTACAGGATACAAAAATAAAAATCATAAAAAGAGAAGAATAAACATTTAAACACTAAATCAATCTTTCAAAGTTTAATAAAAGTTAGCAAAAGCGGGGAGGGGTAAAGCTGTTGTTGGTTATTTGATTACTTCTGTTATTATCTCGTTAGATTGGCTTGTCTCATCATCCTCCCGAGATTCTGCGGCCTTCGCTCCCCTCCGGTGCAGGGGGAGCTGGATCAGGTCTCGGCTTAAAGATAGCGGCATAGGTCATCATCCACACCACTATAGGCATTGTGGTGCAGAGGCTGGCCCAATAGGCTATTGCACAAATTCCCCAGACCAGACTCCATCCAATTAAGATGGCCAACTTTTTGGTCCATTTACGTCTGTTTTGTGGTTGCAAGGATACTATCTGGTACAGCATATTTGCCAACACCGTTACGGCCACTGTCCCTTCGACTATGGTTGCTACAATTCTCCCTGTGGTACCTCCACAGCTTGTGACTGGTATTGGTACCGGAGTAAGCGCTGCCGCACATTCAAGGCTAATCACTATGGAATCTTCTATCAGCCATGCTGAAATTATGATCTTTTGCAGATAGGTGAGTTTGATTCTTCCTAATAGATAGGTAACAAAGAAGTGAGGCGATATCTCAGGTCGTCTGAGTATCACATGGGATACTATCACTCTAGCGTAAGTCTGAACCGCTACTGGAAATCTTATCAACCTTTCCTTACTCCAGTCTCCTGTGTGGCAGTAGCACATCCATGCAACCATTGTTAAAAAGTATTCTATATTACTCCCATTAAAATAGGCTGGACATTCTGACAAAATGGTAAGATTTGGGGTCATTGTAGTCTCTGTCTCCCAATCTATAATACTCACATCGATGGTTGGAGTATAAGACACGCAGTCGTCTTGATTGTCCATGGAGATTTTTGAATTGCTTCTGTCCTGATCCTTGCTCTTTACTGCTCCCGGGGTGAGAGTGAAGCCGCTTCCCTGTTTATCTAATTTAAGGTTGAGCCGCACCCTACTCTGATGGGGGTGGCCTATAGCTCCTCCTCCATGGGCGGCATCCAGCTCTGAGGCACTCTTGTAAGAATACTTTACCTAATAAGGCAACAGCTATCATCCCGACTACGCCTAACAAATAAGGCCATATTTTGAGGAAGATACTAACTATCCATCCTTCTACCGTTTCTCTTCCTTCTTTGATTACTTCACCTACGCCTTTCACCACCTCTGTGACCTTTCGGCCAACGGTGTAACTAACGGTTTCATACCATGCGCAAGTGTGTTCATCTTCCTGTGTGCCACATTTCTTCCAGTTTTCCTCTGGATACTGGCATGTGAGATTCGAGTAGATTTTATTCGGGCCTACCCACTCATAGCCATCTATCTCATCGCCCAAGCACAGGCTGCGTCTCACTGCGTGGCCTTCTACTAAAGCTATCATTGAATCTGAGACAAAGGGAACTATTACTCCTTGAACATGTTTCCTGGCGTGAAGCTGATATCCTAATATCTTATCTACGCAGGTACCCTCAGGTACTGATCTTCTCCACTTGCCGCTATATTTTTTCCACACTACCTTTGCTGCGTGCAAGGTGTATTCAGACCCATAATAACTCTTACAGTAGCTTTCCCATCCTGGTATCGTACCACAAGGCCTTCGAGCTAATGTAATGACACATTGTGTTTTTGCCTTATCACAAGTCATGTGCCATGGTCTGGGACTAACATACCTATCCGGTCTATACAGGGCACTGGCCCATATGTCTTGCTCTTTAGAATAGACCGTGGCCAAATACTGATACTTAATCCAGTAGTTATTTGAAAGTTGCAAGCATGGGGCTACCCATTCTCTAATTTCTTCTTCCTGGAACCCCCACCATGTTCTAGAGTCATCTCGTTGATGATATTCGTGCCATGCTTGGAGCAAGATTTTAACCGTTTGTTGTCTACGTAATTCTGTGCAGTCATATCGCCATGTGGACATAACGGCGACCTCTGTCTCCCATAATCTACATCTAGGCGACGCTCCACTACTCTGCCACACCGAGTTGTTAAGACTAAGAAAAATTCGCTCGGCTACACATTTGTCTATTTTGTCAAAATCGCCCTTAGGTGCATTGAGAAGCTCATCTGGTTTTGGTAGTTTCTGTATATACATGTCTGTATAATATGGTCCCATGAGGCCCTCATGAGTCCTGGCATACCCCTCCACAAAGTCACCTTCGAAGTGAGTCAGCCCAGACGCAATCCAGACCCATGGTAATGTCGTATTCAACCAGTTCTCATGCCAGGCATTATGTGGGTGGAATATGGCTGCCCAACTCCAGTAATAATAACGCTGATTCTGTACTGGGGTTATGGGTAGATAATTTTGTTTTTGGCATTCAGAATATCGGTTCCAACAACAAGATGGTAGCTTATTCATTTTCTCTATACATTGCTCTTTCAGGTCAGGTCTGGCAATCATTTTTATCCCATTTATTTCTGTTGTTTGGTACTGATATACTTGCTTCGTTTTGACCTTAACCGTGGCATGGGGAGGCGGTGTAGGGCGCCTGTTAGATCCCCAGTCTGTAACATTTTTCTTGAGTGTTCTTTCATATCGTATCGTGTGAATTACCTTATTAGTGGTCGAATTCAGGTTTTTACCTGTGTGATTCCTTCGAATGAGAGGGGGGATCCGGTCACAATCTAAGTGGATGTCGCCCCAGAACTCCCGACGAGGGAGAATTGCCTGGCAGCTGTCGTTTTTAGGTGGGGCCGGAAGAATTACTTCTCGGTCCCAGTAGCCTTGATGCTTTAATCCAATCAACGGTCGACATATCCAATCGCAGTGCCACTCGGGGGGTCCGTCCTGGGGCTGTATCCAATTACACCTTGTTGATCGTTTGATCTGCTCTTTCAAAATTGCTATTCCGATGACTCTTTTCTCTGGTAGTATTATTAGATTTGTGACGACCCAATTGGGTCCGTCAGATTCTGGTTCGGTGGAATGGTCTGCTACTGTTAGGTTTCCGGCCATTAAAGCCGCACTCCATCCTGCCGTGACTTTCAGTCTGTTCATCCAGGCCTGATGACCCTCTTTCTTTACTTTATTCCAAGCTGCTATTTGGTTCTGGGTGTTCTTTGCCGGATTCCATGGCAAGGAAATATTCTGTGTAGCGATATCCCAACAGTTCATGTCTGCATATTTTGATTTTCCATGGGCAACTGCCACATGTGTCAGGCTCCAGGGTCTGACTCCGGCTTGGTATAAGATAACCAACAACATTGCTAAGCCTATTAACACTACGAGTCCCCGCAGCAGGGTTCGCAGGCAAGTCGCTTTATCCAAAATCGTAATCCTTTGACGGTCCATAGGTCGGTTTGGGGTCGCTTCATCATCGCTTTCATCGCTATTTGGATCATCACTGTTGGGGTTTCTGTTTCTCATGTGAATCATTTCGAGAGGGGCCCTTGCTCCTTCGTCCTCGATGTCTCGGCTCTGAGTGTCGGCGGGCTGTCGTTACTCGTCCTTTAAGGAGTTCCAGGTATATAGGAGAAGGGTGTGGCAGCCCTGGTTGTAGTCCTTTCCACACCCATTTCCATTGTCTTACCTGCCAACATTGGATTTTGCGTTTGGGTAGATATGGAGTCATGACTGGGCCATGTTCCATGTCCATAGGGGAGTCTGGCCTGTACACATTCGCTAATGTTTCTATTTGCATTATTAAGAGGCTTTCTTGATGTAGGACTCGTACTGCATAACCACCTTCTGTCCAAGGCCAGAGTATGCGATCCGATTCAAGCATTCGCTGTCTTTCAATTCTTATAGGCAGATGTTGATTTTCAATTACGTACCGATTTGGGTTTTCCATTCTTCTGGTTATGGCTTCCACCATTTGTGGGCTTGTGCTCCAGATTATTATGCCTCCTATCGACACTTCGAAAAAGCGGCATTGATATGGTTCGTGGTAATTAGGTCCCCATCTGAACTTCATTTCTTTTCCCCATAGGGTCAGGTACACCACGTTGAATATCCATGGAGATGTTGGTGGACAAGGTTGGGGATACGTCCCCACGGACAATCTGGGGAGATGTATTTCCTCTGAATACTGTTCCTTTTGGGGGACCTCCAGAGGAGGCTTTCTTTTATACTGGCGGTTTGAGTAGAAATAGTCTGTCGAGTGGTTATTATAATTGGGGAGGTCGAATTCTGGTTTGTCGAGCCATACTATGCCATTTGTAGTTTTTAAGGCTGGTATCTTCGAGCCAGTTTGTTTGCACTTAATCAGTACGTTGGCTACTCCAGCGCTAAGGCGTTTTGAGTTTATAATATCTTCCTCACGTATGGGGCCCCTGGTGAAGGTGCGATTAGACATGCTCGCTTAGGGTATCTTGTCTTCTGGTAGATCGGATGCGTGGGCTGCTCGGGTCCAGGTCCTCTGTGATCTCTATTTGTTACTCGCCCTTTATAAAGTTCTACACTGAGCGGTAAGGGGTGGTGTAGGTCTGGTCTTAAACCTCGCCACACCCACTTCCATTGCCTGACCGACCATTCAGAGGGTTCTCCTAGGGGTCCTTCCGTTGGCTCAAGCTGATCGCCAAGATAGCTAATCATTTCATCCCAATCACCATATCTCTCCAT
>NW_023619135.1:0-13468 GCF_014905685.2 Nematolebias whitei
GACATGATGAAGTGACAGCTACAATTAAAGAATATGTTGAAGCAGGTGTGTTAAAAACATGCACAACTGCATGGAACAATCCAATCTGGCCCGTCCGGAAATCAGATGGGTCTTGGAGAATGACAGTTGATTACAGACAGCTGAACAAATACACACCCCCTCTTACAGCAGCAGTCCCTGACACTGTAACAATCATTGAAAGAGTGCAACATCATAAAGGAACTTGGTATGGAGTAATTGATCTGGCTAACGCTTTTTTTTCTATTCCAATATCAGAGGACCGAATGGAGCAATTTGCTTTCACTTGGGAGGGCAGACAGTATACGTTTACTCGTCTCCCTCAGGGGTATCTTCACAGCCCAACCATCTGTCATAGAGTGGTGGCTGAACACTTGGATGGGTTGACACTGCCCCCTGGAGTAATGATTTCTCATTACATTGATGACATCATGGTTCAAGCTGAAACACAGGAAGAGGTGGCAAAGGTTTTGCCTCAGCTAATTGAACACATGAAGGGACATGGCTGGGAAATTAACCCAGCTAAAATTCAAGGACCATCACAAACCGTGAAGTTTTTAGGGGTCTGTTGGAACAAAGGAGAGAGAGAGATCGTACAGAAAGCACGAGACAAAATCATTGCATTTGCAGTACCCCACACAAAGAATGATGTTCAGAAGTTTATTGGTTTGTTTGGATACTGGAGACATCACATTCCACATTTGGGACAAATATTACAACCATTGTACCACGTGACAAGGAAAAAGGCAGATTTTATCTGGGGAGAAAAACAACAGGCAGCTTTTGATTTAGCTAAAGAAGCAATACAACAGGCTGTATCTTTGGGAAAACTACAGTCAGGACCAGTGGAGTTGCAGGTGTCTGCCATTAATGACTATGCCAACTGGAGTTTGTGGCAAAAACAGGGACGAGTGAGGAAACCATTGGGTTTCTGGTCCAGGAAATTGCCACCTGCTGGGGTTCGATATACCCCATTTGAAAAACAGTTGCTGGCGTGTTATTGGGCTCTTTTGGAAACTGAAGCTCAAACGACAGGACATGATGTGTTAATGCGCACTCATATACCCATTTTAACCTGGATAATGAGTGAGCCAACTACACACAGGATTGGTACAGCTCAAGAATCCAATATCATTAAGTGGAAATGGTATGTATCTGAAAGAGCAAAACCAGGTGACAAGGGTGTCTCAGTGTTGCATGAAAAAGTGGCGGATGTGCCAGAAGAAGGAGAACAGGCTTTTGAAGTCGTGCAGTTGTCTGAATCCCCAGTGAAGGTGGGAAAACGATGGAATGAGTTGAGTCCTGAAGAACAGGGTCATGCCTGGTTCACGGATGGGTCTGCAAAATGGCTGGCAGGAAAAAGACGGTGGAAGGCAGGAGCTTTCAATCCAGCGAGGGGTCAGACCCTAGAAGAAATGGGAGAGGGAGGAAGTAGTCAATGGGCTGAACTGAAAGCAGTGCACATGGTGATCATGCAGGCAGGAGTTCAGGGAGTTCACATTTTTTCTGACTCTTGGTCTGTGGTTAATGGTTTAACAACATGGATGCCTACTTGGAACACTAATGATTGGAAGATTCAGAATAAGGAAGTTTGGGGAAAAGAGTTGTGGAAAGAAATTTGGGAAAAAGTTCAATCAGTGACAGTTACAGTAACTCATGTGGATGCTCATACTAATAACACTGACGCTGAGACTTTGCATAATAGACATGTGGATGACCTGGTTAAAAACATGGCTGTTACACGAGAATCTAGTGTTGGTTTGGCCAGATGGGCACATGAAAAAGCAGGTCATTGGGGCATTCAAGGAACACAGCAGTGGGCCCAAGATTGAGGCATTGACTTAAAAACAGATGATGTAAAAACAGCAATACAGCAGTGTGAGGTCTGCCAACACAACAGGAAAGGCACTCCACAACATCTTCAAGGACAAATCTACAGAGGAAAAGGAGCAGGTCAGGTTTGGCAAATGGACTTCATCGGGCCGCTGCCCACATCACAGGGATGTAAATATGTGTGCACAGCAGTAGACACTTATTCAGGAGTGTTGGTAGTTCACCCTTGTAAACATGCTAATCAAACATCAACAATTAAGTGTTTACAGCTCATTGAGCAGTTTTATGGTATACCATTACAAATGCAAACCGATAATGGTACACATTTCACAGGAAATCAGGTGAAAGAATGGGCTGCTGACCATCATGTTGAATGGGTGTATCATATTCCTTACCATCCACAGGCTGCGGGGCTGATTGAAAGAATGAATGGACTGTTGAAAGAAATGTTGAAAAAACTAAGTGTGAAACATGACTTAACAAATTGGAAAATGAATTTGACACAGGCTGTTTTTAAAATAAACAACAGGCCAATTGCCCCTAGAGTTACTCCAATGAACAGAATGGTTCAGGTGCCAGTCACACCTGACAAAGAACCAATTAAAATGTGGAAAATTGATGACAGAGCAGAACTTCCAGTCAGAGCAACGCCTGGCTCTGCAGGACTGGATTTAAGAGTAATGGAAACTATCACCCTAGTCCCAAATCAAATTCAAGTTGTACAGACAGGTTTGGGACTGCAATGCCCGAAAGGAATGTATGGGCACATCTTACCCAGATCGGCTTTATCCCTGAAAGGGTTAACAGTCCAGGCTGGAGTAATTGACTCAGACTACCAAGGAGAACTGGGAGTAGTCTGCAGATTCCAGGGCGATGATCCCCTGGTGCTGCAAAAAGGAGATAAAGTGGCACAGTTACTGATTAAACCATGTGATATGTCATCAGTGGTAGAAATTACAACACCCACTCATCCTACTGTCCGAGGGGCAGGGGGATTTGGGTCCACTGACAAGGTGGGAGCCAAGGTTTGGGTCAGACAGGAGAATGGCCCACCTCGAGCAGCAGAAATTATAGCACAGGGAACAGATGCCACTGTCTCGGTGTTATATGCTGGGGAAGAAAAATGGATAAATGTACCAATTCATAAGTGTTATAAAAGAGAAAACTAACTCTTCTCTCTCTTCTTGTTGAAAGCAGTCTTCTTGTCCCCACAGCTTGATGCTCTCCTGGTCTTGGTTGTTTGGACGATCAAGGTCGCCCCGAGGACAACATGAGAAGCATTGGTGGCAAGCACCCGTCCGATGGGAGTGCAGGACCTTTGGTCATCGTGTACCTTGTCGTAGGTGCCACGGTCCTGCTGGAGAACGCCTTCTCGCTGACACCGGGACAGGTGCTGATTGAGGTGGAACAAGAAAGTTTCAGCATCTCTTGGGCGAGAAATAACAAAGCAAACAGAACACAAGCACATTTCACATGTCCAGCCCAAAAGCAATGTAAAATAGCCAATGTATCGAGTGACTGCAAGATCTACATGTGTAAACAATGTGCACGCAATGGATTTGATGTCCCTCTCGTATCAACAGGATGCTGGCTGATGATAGAGGCCGAGGTGCCTCTGTGTGTGACTAATGGACGTGCCCAATGTACTTCATCAACACAAAATGGGACCAAGTTTAATTGGATAGCAAACAACACTGAAATAAGGTGGTTGGAGAACGCAACGATGATAAGTGGGAGGGGGCGCTTTGGGGTCCCCTTTTTGACTTTGTCAAATAAAACAAGATCAACAGAAACACATCTAGCCCCAATTGTCCACTCATGCACTCAAATGGCCCAATCTATATTGACTGTACATGTGCATTGGAAAATACGTTTTCCCCCTCTGCCACGCTGCTCTAGGATGAAACGAGCGTGGTATGACACACTCTTAGGAGGAACAGGAACAGTACTGGGTGTGTCCAATGCAATTGATCAAGAGGTGACAAGAACTATGCTTTCAAACACAGGACGGCATGCATCGCTGGCTGTCCATCAGATTGGAGTTTGGATGCCTTCATCTGTGCTGACGCAGGCTGAAACAGCGAAGATTCTTCTGAAAGAAATGAAATGGGAAACGAAAATGTGGTCTGAAACTGAAACAATTCTTGAAAATATTACTGAAGCATTAAATTGGACTGTGTGTACCTTGCAATCTTTCCAAGCACAGCTGCAGAAAGAGCGTTTCCAAAGGGTGGTTACTACATTCAATCATCATGAGTGGAGGAGAGTTTGGAACATTTCCAGCTCCTACTGGGTAACTTTGAAACCTGAATTGACAAAGTGTAATGATAACATGTGTGAGGGACATTGGGTTCAATACCATGTTAACGAGACAACTACAGTATGCAAATATTACATTTTGCCTGTTATAACTGTACAAGGATATTGGTTTTTAAAGGTACAGGGTGAATGGTTTGAGCCACAGACAAATCTCACCTATGATCTTGATTTATGCGAGACGGCTGATAAAGGAGTGGTATGTATACTACAAACAGGTCATGTTAACCCATGTTTAACCAGAGACAAGGTATTGTGTGATTGGACTCATGAACCAGCGAGAGATATGTTATGGCAGATTGGCCCACACACTCTGTGTGTAGCCACAATTAGGAGTCATCCTCATTTACCTAAGGTGCCTTTTTCTGGGTGTTTGACAGGTGTATATCTGTGGCATTGGAACAACCGGACTTATCGTTTGACTAATTATAGTTCTAACACTCGCCTTGGCAAGTTCTGAAAGTACCGTGGCGAGTCTCTATGGACCATTTAAAATGCGCATTGAATGAGTCCATGGAGTTAACTGAAATGATCAGGTCTCATAAGTCCAACGTATCCAGTCTTCAGGTATCGACTTACATTACCCAGAACAAGGTTCTGCATGCGGCTAAACTCATAGAACAAGCGTCTGCCCATCATTGGTGGGATATCTTTTCGGGTATGTCATCTACGGCGCGTCAATATACAGTACCTCCTTTGCTTGTATTACTTTTATGCATTTCATTTTTAACTTTGTGTAATGTGTTTACTTGCTGTTATATTAAGCGAGTAAAGAATAGGATTAACCAAAAACTTTATAATTCGGCTATTTAAGATGAAAGTACGAATTTATATTACTGATGGCCCTTACGGTCTCGAAAAAACAGAAATTACAGTAGATCCAGACATCCACCCAGACACGTTAGAGATTGAGCATTTTGCTCATGGGTGGTATCATTTTAGGCGAACAATGTATGAAACTAGAATGGATCTTTTAACTGCATTTGCAGGAGAACTCGACCATTCAGAGGTCGGAGATCGTTTAGAGTTCAACTTAAAGGGATGGCATTTTCAAAACTAAAAAGTTGTATTGTGGAATTATGTTTTACATGCCATAAAGGCAAAAAGGGTGGAATGATATAAAAATATGTTTTATAAGGTGTTAAGTTGCCTTTATGCCTATTCAAACATATACATTTTGTGTGTGTTACTTTTCAGAATTAAATGTCTAAATTGCCGTAAAAGGCAAGGGTGGAATGATATAGGAATGATTATTTTGATGCTTTTATGTCAATTTATACTCATTTACATGTAGTTTGGAAACACACTTATATAACGTGTTATTCACATATTAGAGATTGTACTTTGTTTAACATGTCACAAAGACAAAAGGGGGGGAATGATTTATGTTGCCTTTGTTAATATTTGGGACATTCTTTGATGGTTTGCAGAGGGATGGAGGGGTGTGTATTCCCTCTTTAGGAATGCTTTGTAAAAGTTTAAGGAGTATTTCTGGCTTCAGGGTCTTGGCCTGCCTTGAGGTCACCGTGCTCCTTATTTGTAATAAATCACCAGCTCCTCATCCGTTGTTCTGGTAACCATCAAACTTGTTTTTGAATGCTCTCACGCGATCCGGTCAGGGAAATGGTATAAAGGAAGTGTGACAGGCAACTTAATCTTCAGAAGTCTTGTTCTGGACCAGCGCGCGGTGCCAGGCAGTGTGATTGAGTTCTGTCATTGGATCGAAAGGCTTCCCGATCATTTTGTCACGGTGAGAGATACTCATATCAATTTGTTTGTTAAGAGTGTACGAGTGTACATGACTTTTTTTGCTTGGCTGTTTTTCTTGTGGCAGATTAATAAATGACAAATATTATTCTAGCAAGTTACAGTCTGTGTGTTTTATTTTTTCCATCGTCTGAATATCTGTGCTGATCGTTCACGAGAACTTTTGATAAAGAATTTCATAATACACAAGGGATGAAATTTATTTAATGGTTAACTCTTTGCTAAATTATAGGAGAGCTTGGGTTGTATTTGGCTAGTGGTTTGCAAAACCTGGGTTGAATAACAGTAGTGGAAAGATTAAAACTACACCATATTTTATAGTTCTGAAACTAATACTCAAACTGGGTGTTAGTGGATTACAGAAGGTAATACTTCATATTTGAAACAGAAAACTGTTTCAAAAAGGGAGGTAGGTGAAGGCGGTAGGTGAAGGCTGCTCTTAACAGGGAACAGTGCATACAATGATTAGATCATTACAAAATATACAAAAATAACTTCTTAGGGTTTTATAATTTAAACAAAAAAAATAGTAAGTCTGAAGCGTTGAAAGGATCATTTAGGATAATCACATTGACATTTGAAAAGTGGAATAAATCAGAAGCCTACAAAACGACATTGCACTTTTATATTGTATATATCGGTTTAACAACAGTATATTTTTTTCTTTTTCCTTCTTTGTTGTAATGTGTACAGATTCCAGAAAGGGGGACACCCCTAGCCTGAAGTGGATTTGAGCAAAGCTTAAGGGAAATGGGTTGGTTTGATAATTTTAAACACAACTGACTTGACTGGACTGGACTGGACTTATAATTTAATTGGGCTAATAATAAAAGGTTTCATGAACAAAGGATTTTAACCATATTTTTCGTTCTCTCTCTCTTTTATTTTTCCTCTTTCTCTCTTTTTCTTCCTTGCTATTTCTTCCCCTCTCTAGCCCGGACAGGTACCTGGATGGAAGATTAAATTCCTTTTTTCTCAGTGTTGTATGTCAGTTGTTTAAACTTTTAAGGTTATATTGTATTTTGATTGATGCTGTTGGCGCAAGCGATTTAATGAAGTTACTTCCACAGGGAGGCCGGTGTGGGGGATGATTGCTTATTGCAGGGTGTTGTTGTGCATGTTTTAACTTTACTAATTGTAGGTAGACCTGTTGACTGCAAAGGCTTTGAAGGATGGAAGAAGAGACGAGAGAACACAGGTATCCCTGGAGAAGTCCAGTATGTACCTCAATTCAATTTCAAGTGTATAGATGAATGTAAGAATAGCATTTTATTTCAGTTTTTCAAGTTCTGTTTTATCATAACATTACAGTGTAAGAGTTCAAACTAGCAGTAGCAATAATGACCATCAGGGTGTCCCATAATTAAGGAACTAATTTTACTCACTAGGAAGTAACCACGGTCATTTTTCCAGGCCCACAAATGGGTCATGGATCCCACAGATAGAATAATCAAAAGGCCATGCAGGGTGCTTAACAATTTGCAAGCTTTGGTGTCCAGCTTTTCTCACCAGGAGGGAGAATCTCTGACTGAGGAGACAGACTCACATCGGACTGGGTCCTGCTGAAAAGAGGGACAGGACGCCACCAGGTGGTGGAGAGAACATCACACACCATCAGTCTCCAGAATGAGACTGACACCTGTTACCCCTGGAGAGGAGCGGAATCAATTGCTGGACCTGATTGAGGCTGATCTGCAGGAACATCAGCTCCCCACTACACCTGGAGGAGGTGACAGGACCTTCGTGGGAGCTCATTCTTTGCCCCTTTGTTCTGGTTGGAAAAAGGCAGTAGCAAGCGTAGGAGAAGGAGTCTCCGCTCTGCCTGAAGTCGGTCAGTCAGGTGGATCGGGTAAGGACGGAAGATTACCAGCCCTGACCGTGAAGAACAGAAAACGCGTCAAACTGATTTTAGTTTTGTCCCAATACACACACGTCATTTAGAATGTTTAGTCAGACTGATAAGGTTCTAAGGACTTTACATGAAGATATCTCCGCGGGCCGAATCCCGCCGAGCACCAAAGGACCATTGTGGATGAACAAGGCCTCCCACCGCAAGCTCAAGAACTGAAGACCTGCTAGATAGAACTGTTTAAATTGAGGGTGTTGGCTTTTCCTGTTTAATATGAGTGTCTTGTCTTTCCTTTCTGTCATTCTGGAAAACAACCAGAGAAGGGTTGTGGATTCAATTGGGAACTTAACTATTCACTTAACTTAACTATTCAAATATTTTACTCCATTCAATTAGGCATTTCATCATTCTGAAATCCCACGAGGTATTTTAAAGGTGGTTTAAAAGAGGTCAATTTTGGTATTAGGGTGGAGTTTTACTTTGTAGATGAACAGATGCTGAGATATATTCATCAATTAAAACGGATTCTTCATTTTTCTGGACTGAATAAAACGTGCATTGAATTTAATGAAATGTAAACGTGAGACGTCATTTATCTTTGACCCATCAAAATGAATGCGGTCATTTATTTTACAGAATCAAAGTTTAACATCAAACATTTACATTAATTTGGCAAAATATGAAAATAACAACATAATCTATCAACTTTACAACCAGGAAAACCATACGGCCATGATTTTCCGTTGCTTCACCACAGACATTAATGAAAACTGTACAATTATGATCAATTATCCACACGGCGGTGGATGAGCACTTTACACAGACATTTCTAAATTATCTGGAAGGATTTCTACTTGAGAGAAGAATTTAAAGATGGAAATGAAGTTTAAAGGGAGTAAAAGATGGTGTGTGAGGGGGAGTGTTGACCAGAACCGACACTCTCCATTCGAACCCAGCTTTTCCTTGGTACGCTTGGTAGGGAACTTGACTCATTACCTTTCTGAAGATAAATCAGCAGATATGGAGGTCCAGTTAACGCTACCTGTCCAGCGTCTCCATAGGATGGCTGTGACTCGTCCGAAGTAGTGACGAGATTCCGTCCGACACCAGCTCACCTCAGCAAGTGGACTTCACATGAGTGGAGTCCTTCAGAAGTTCCACTCAGAGGTGGAAGATGTTATAATCCAACTCAGAAGAGCCTTATCATGGCTGGACTTCTGTTCTCCCAAACGACTTCACAGAACTGCGAACATCTCAGAACTTTTCAGCGCCTCACCGAACTGTTCAGAGAACTAGGAAGTACCGGCAATTTAAAGAGCTCTATTTCCGGTATATTTGAGTGTCCCTGATTGGGTAATATCAACCAGACAGGGGTGTGTTTTGTGATGTAAGAGGTTACTAGAAGTCAGAAAACAGCAAGAATTGTTATGGAACAGATTAAACTGTTCTCAGAGACAGAGAGAGTTTTGTTTTTGGAGAAACAGGTGCCAACTTCTCTGTTGACGTCTGAGAGGATGTAAACAAGACAGTTGTTCCAACACATGTCTGCTTCGACTCCTGACCTTGGACAAAACTTACACTTGCTCATTCAAAGACAGAAATCAGAAAATGCATAAAAATCTGTAACAGACCTTAACATGAATTCTAACTCTGCATAAGCATTAAAAAATCATTACACTGTTTCACAGTTAATAAAATTGATTAGTTCACTGCAACATCTAAAATGGTTTGAACTAAGACACTTTGATTATCAACATTTGTAAAATAGTAATGATAATAAAAAGAGAGTGTTCTTTCACTTGATTTTCAAGAGAGAAAGTCTCAGGATGGGTGAACCTGTATTTCTGGATTCAAATCAATGAAATGACAGTTTCTGTCCCACAAGGTTCTTAAGGTCAAGGGTTTTGACCTTAGGCTTAGTTTTGACATCAGGTTAAGTTCACTACAACTTATTTTAAAGTGGGACACTAATCTCTTACTAGGAGTGTTGTAGTTTTTTCAGAATTTTATAAAGGTTTATGCACTTGGTATTTTTTACAGGTTTGGAAGGGTTTGAACCAGGGGTCTGGTCCAGGACCCCTGGAGGGTTGCAGTAAGTTGGGTCATTTCCATCTGGACAAATACAAAAGGGGTGATCTCCCATGAAATGGGGAGATCAAAAGAGGGAATGTTGGATTTCATATTTTTATACCTTTTTTATATTTCCTGTCAAGCATTCAAATGTTATGTTATACAAAGTGTGTGTGTCTTTCTTCCAGGGTTGCACTATATTTATAGAAAATGTTTGCTAATTCTAACTAGTTGACCTTTAAATATAATCTCATAGTAGCTAAGGATAATTTTACAAGTTCACATTTGATATATTACAAGCAATCAAATCAGGCCAAAGAGCAGACTGATTAGCTAGAACACAGCTCTTTAATTTAGACAATATAGTTTGACTAAGTAAAATCAAATTAAAAGTATAAAAATGATCCAAATAAAAACACAAACATAAGTTAGATAATAATTAAGTTATTAATTATTCCTAGAAATAAACAACTTTATTTCAAATCAGTTGGTATCACTAAGGTATAATCGCGTTAAACAAACAGTGTTAACAGTTTAAACGCAGACAAAGAAACCAAGATGAATCTGCCTTAAAAACAGAATCACTAGGCCTTCAACAGATATTGAATTAACACCCATGAGGTAGGTAATAACTAATAGTTATTAAATAGTATGTATAAACAATTTTGACACGAATCATTTTGTATCCCTAAAGTATAATAGCAAGTTAAACTTTAAACAAAGCCGATTTCAGTGTACCAAAACTTCTTATCTGAAATATAGACGTTAACGTCCTTGAGGGGGCGGGCTAAGAGTCGTAACCATAGCAACAGAGGCTGAACCAATCAGGAAGCTAGCCTTCTCAAACGGGGATAAAAGGCCGGAAATAACACACGCCCACCGAGCATTTCCGGGAAGCGCACACTGAGACGGTTCGTGCTTTAATGCTCCATTTATATGCATATATCTTATTAATGTAATTGTTTGTCTCTGAATATCTATAACCCATGTTTTGTCAAATAAATCTTTTATACCGAGGGCGACGTCTCAGCTGTGTTGAACACGACGTGGTAGCCAACCACGACAATTTAAAGGAGCTTGTGATGTTTTTAGGCATAAAAGCTGGGTTTGGTCTTAAATCAGCTGAGCTACCGTCAGCCTGAATTCTGAGACATGACGGAGCGACAGAGAGGGCAGATAAATCACTCACCCTCTTAGCGGATGTTAAAGCCAGCAGCAGGGCTGTTTAAAGAGACAAGGTCCAACCCCATGTTGATTGCGGTGCTTTATCGACCGCCCAAATCCTCCACAGTCTTTCTCACTGCAATACTGTTAAAATACAACCGTGTGCTGATTCTAGGGGACTTCAACGTGCACGTCTGTTGCCCTGAAAAGTCTTTGGTTCAGGACTTTTTAAATCTGATCCACTCTTTAAACCTGGTGCAAAATGTTGTCGGCCCCACACACCATCAGGGTCACACTCTTGATATTGTTCTGTCTTGTGGTGTCTCTGTGTTAAATCTGGAAATTGGGGATGCTGTCATGTCTGATCACAAACCAATCTCATTTGTAATACCTCTTGCTCGTGTCTCTAATGCCCCTTTTCCACCGTCACAGAGCGGATCAGATCAGTTCGGGTTGGTTCAGATCGGTTCGGGTCTGTTGTGTTTCCATGTACATTTCTGGACCAGCTCTGTAGGCGGGGACTAGAATCCAACTGGTCTTACCACCTGGTGGCAGTAGTGCTCCCTTAAGCTACTTACTAGCCACCACTAAACGTATTAGAAGAAGAACACCCTGAAGGTTTTGTCACACGATGTTGTGGAAAAGATGTCATGCTCTAATGGAGTACCTCATGAGCTGTAACTTATAAACCTGATTCATAATCCTACCTTACTGCCTTCCCTGCTGCTTTAAACCCATGTGTTTTTCATTTTAGTATAGATTTTTACAATAAAGATGTATTAAAAATATCTTCACTTTTATTATTTGCAGATATGCACAAGGTTCATGTTAAAATTGCAAAACATCACACTGTGCTGTAATCTTTGAAACTGCTTTTACAATAAGATACAGACTTGAAAACAATTAGGTTAAATTTTGTCCTTGAATTTTAAAGATTTGTCTTTCATTAAATTAAAACATAAATTTATTACTTATTAATCTAAAAAAGTTAAGTCTGGTCCGCTGGACATTCAAAAAAACAAAAACTAACAAAAAACATTTAGTTTATTTATTATAAACTGTATTGTTTGTTTTGTGAATGTCCAGAGGACCAGACTTAACTTTTTAGATTTTTCTACCTGGATTATTGAGCAGCATCAGGATATTACTTAATAGATAGTCAGTTGGTCTGTGAACACCATGGGGTCCTAGAAGAGTTGAAGAGGTGGCTGTTGATGTCTGTGCCTCCCTGGTGAAGATGCTGCTCCCACAACCCTGAAGCAGAAGAGGATGGATGGATGGATGGATGGACGGATGGTGAAGGAGGAGACCATCAAACAGCAGGAGTGGTCAGTTCAGGTGAACACCTGCCTGTTTGCTTCAGATCAGCTGTTCAAATCTCTGCAGGTTCAAATAAAAGGTGCACCAGGACTTTCAGCTGAATCTCTCGGGCCACAGTTGTACGGACGATAAACGATAAATAACTCATAACTGCTAAAAGATAACTGATGACTGATAATTGATAACTGTCCTTTCTGAATTTTTGACTGTTTTTGTGTCACTTCATCCTAGAACCAAAACATTTATAACATAATAACAGTTGAGCAGATTCTAGTAATCTTTTCTTAGGATTCATTAAAGATCAAATGCAATTGGAAATTCTTCTCAACTTCCAGTATGAATTTAAACAAACACTATCTGCACTTAACATTGTAAAATTTGTTTAGGAAATTTAATGTTCAAGGACACCACTTAAGAAAAAAATTGTTTAATAGGAAAAGTAAGAAGTGAAAAATGTACAAAAATAAAAACTACTGCCTCCAACTAATGATTGTGTATCTGTGTGTCCCTCGTCTCACGGGCTTCATCCAGAAGAAGACACAAGTGTTGTTCCTGCTGTGTCCGCTTCAGTTCTTCATGTTCATTCAGTGATGAAATAAGACTTTTCTTTACTGGACTCTTTTCTCTTTCTCTTCACTAGAAAGAAGAAAAAGTGGTTAATTCAAGTTACATACTGTTTTTGAATAAATGCATGAAACAAAGAAAGGTGTTGCTAACAGCTATAATAGATATATTAATAATAATAAACTGATCAAATAAGAAAATGAAAAATAAATTGATTTAAAAATAATGAAAATGATAATAATGGATATATGAATCAGAAAGTATTATACAGATGCAGATATTCTTTGTCATTCGCACCACGTGGTACATGTGGTGGATCAAAATTATGTTCACAGGGTCCCAGTTACATCCAACAATAAAATATAAAAGAAAAACAGTAATAAGATCTAAGATATGAACTAATAAAAACATCAACTAAAAATATAAGCTCTAATAGCATAAAAACATTAAACACAATACGCAGAACAGCAGCACGGACATGAGTCTGTGTGAACTGATGAGCACGAATGAACACAGCAACATGAAACAGATCAGCAGCAACATGAAACAGATAAGCAGCAACATGAA
>NW_023619136.1:0-2410 GCF_014905685.2 Nematolebias whitei
ATCCTTTGTGGCTGGTTTCAGGGACCACAGCACCTTGTTGATGGTGTCCACGTGGACACCTAACCTTACCAAAATGTCAGAGCCTATGTAGGATGCATGTGGTAAGTTTTGGATAACGAGAAACGGGTGAACCAGTTCTCGTTGATTCCAGTTCAGTTTTAGGTTAATGACTCCTTCTGCGGTCATTACCTGTGAACTATTGGGAACTAATGGAAAGCGGAAAGCTTTTCTAATTAGTTCTAGACCAACGTGTTTGTGAACCAAGGTTTCGTAGAAAGCTCGGTTAATTGCTGATTTATCTGTCCACAGAGACAGAACAGCATCGTTGGTGTGGGACCCTTGGATCTCTACACCCTTAACTACCAGTGGTAGGTAGTGTTTGGTGGACTCTGGCTGCTGCAGCTCACAGAGGAGGCTGTCTTGTTGAGTCAGAGTTTGGATCACTTGGGTTTCTTTGGTTTCACATGGTGTCAGAGGAGTACTCACCGGGCTCGTGTCCTCGGCTGAGGAGTCCTGTGCGCCTTCCGCGGTACCTGCTGTTGGGCAGTCTGTGTTACACTCCGGAGGCGTATCGATTGGCAGTGGGTTGCTCACTGATGTCCACATTGTTTGATCACCATAATCTATAATCGCGCCGAAGCGATTTATAAAATCCTGGCCAACCAAAAATGGGAATGAGTCAACATGAGTCACGTGTACCGGGTGGTACAGTGTCATATTGCCAATCTGCATGTGAACCATTGCTATAGCTGTCAGGGTTGTTTTCATTTCTGAGAGACCCTGCATTTCTATAGCACATTCAGAGAGAGGTATTATCCTGTTAACACTGGCAGCGGCCGTCCTCAGCTCCTCGAACAGTTTAGCTGACATGATTGTTATGTCTGCCCCACCGTCCAAGAGTGCTTCGTGTGTGAGGACACCTTCGAGTGTTACTGACAGGTACGCCTTTTTGGCGACCCCCCTTCTGATAAAGTTACACAGAAACCTCTTGGGTTTTTTCTGACGCTTCTTCACGCGTTCAGCCTTATCTGTGTAATCTTGGTTTGTCTGAACCGTCAGCACAGCAGAAGCTGTTTCTGAGTGTTCAGCCTGCGATGACTCGTCATCGTTTGTGTGTGTGTTTACCCCCCCTTTCTCTGATGAGGGGTTGTTTGAGGCAACAACAGTTATGTCTTGGTGTGTTCCACCGACACCTGTTATGTTGTCATTCGCGCCCTCAGATGTAATGGGAATTACATTACTGCAAAGTGCTCCTGGTTGGGTTCCCGTGTCAGTGTGTTTCAGAGTTTCTAACAACCTGCGTAGTTTTTCTGTCTCTTCCGAGCTCAGAGGTGTAGGGCCTTGTTTCTGGAACTTTGGTGATTTTTTCGCCTCGGTTCGTTTCGGCCGAGGTGGGGGACGGTCAGGTACGTCTTTCGGGGGTTCCTTTACGTACTGCCCCTGATGATATGGTTTCCCATATCTTTGCGTCCTGCGCTCACCCATTTTTCGATAATCACTGTCTTCCTCTAAAAGAGGAGCCTTTTTGTCCCAGCGTGCACCTTCAGTACGCGGTTTGTTAGCCTGAACAGCCTGTTTTCTCTCTTTCTTCTTAGGAGGAGGCGGCGAAGCACGTCGTCCTTCTAGTTCAAGAGGGAGGGGTTTAACCTTTACACTAGGAAACACTTCTATGGGCGTCGTAGCATGAGAACATGCTTCAAACACATTCACAGCACACTGTTTAATCTCACTGATGGATTTTTCTCTGAAATTTGCCATCATTTGTACTGATTTTTTAAAATCAGAGTGGAGATTTTTGCTGAAAACAAACTTAAAACCATCATCTTCTTCCATTCCGGTCTCATTTCTGTTACCAAAATAGGCTTGGAAGATTCTTTTGTAATAAACCTTTGGATGTTCAGTTTTACCCTGCATGACCTTGTCTGCAGCTGGAAAACCAGCAGGTCGTGCAGGGGTCGTACTCTCTGATCAAAGCTTCACACAGAAGGTTGTAATCCCTCTTCGTTGCATCAGGTAGACGCTCGATGAAGGTGAACACCTCTCTGTCTGAAGTGAGCCGCATCAGACTTATCTTATCGTCTACCGTAGCATTAGGATAAGACCTCAATCTGAACTCCAGATCTTTGAGATACGCTTTTGTTCCTGCTGACCCCATAGGCCCGGGAACGAAACGTTGTACATATTTTGAGATTTTCTGCAAGTCATCCATTGAAGGAGTCTGTATCAACGGTCTAACTTGTGTGACTGGTGGTGCAGACTGGTCAAGGTCTGCCCCTACCGCCCATGGTGGGGGTGGGGGTGGCTGATAAGGGTTGGGAGGAGGAGGTGCATATTGGTGCAGGTCTGTCCCCACCCTCCGAGACGGGGGTGGAGGTGACTGCCTGGTGTCAGGAGGAAGAGGTGCATACCG
>NW_023619136.1:2420-13427 GCF_014905685.2 Nematolebias whitei
GGAGGAAGAGGTGCATACCGGTGCAGGTCGAACCCCACCGCCCGAGACGGGGGTGTTTGAACGGGGCTAAGGGGAGGAGGTGTAACAGCATCTGTCTGGGGCGGTTGTAGCTGACCCTGTTCGTGTCCGATTCTCAGACCAGCTTGTTCCATTTCAGAAATCCGGCTTGTAGCCATAGCTAATTTCTCCTCACAAGTTGCCAGGCGCTCATGTGCTGACTGATTTTCACTTTGTAAATTCAGCCAATTTCTGAGTATTAACTCCTTGTCTGCCTTGCAATCGCCCAGCTCCCTTAAAGCGGCCTGAGACTGTGCTTGTAACATATTGTTATCTGCACACGTGGCTTGGTACACACGGTCTTTATCCGCAATCCTCTCCTCATATGATCGAGCCTGTTCTGACAGCTCTTTCATTGAGAGGTCCTTATCAGTTTGAATCTTTTGTTTCAGCAACTCAGATTCATTTATCAGTTCGGCACACTTCTCCTCATGTGATTGAGCCTGTTCTGACAGCTCTTTCTTGGAGAGGTCTTTATCAGCCTCAATTTGTTGCTTCAGCAACTCAGATTCAGTCATCAATTCGTCACACCTCTCTTTTTCAGACGCATATCTGTTGAACAGCATGACATTTTCTCCAACCAAACGGTCTAATTCCGCCTTCAGAAGCAGAGAGATTTTTGCTAACCTTACACGGCTTGATTTTGTGTCCTCCTTCACTGTAGCTGCTTTTGATAAACTCTGCAGCTCCTCACGTCTTTGATCGTCATCAAGGTCTTGCAATCCCTCCAATTTTTTGCCAATAATTGAATTTGTTAAAATGTGTAAGGCTGTCTGGACCGCATCCTCGGATTGTAAGGGGTCAGTGTTTACCTCTTCGTCCGCCATTATCTGCTATTTAGAAATTAAATAGTAGATGTAAATGTTTAGGTGGTAAAAGAAAATCAGAAAAATCTCTTTTTCCTGATAAGTTTACTCTTATTTAGTGATTTATCAATTAAACGTGCATTATCCTTCAAGCAAAATGAGTAAACTATTCAACTCTGTGAATATTTGTAACTGTATCTTATTTAAAAGTTTCTAAATTTTTATTTTGTACCTGTTTCTCAAGGATTTATCAGTGAATAAAAATTTGTTTGGTAAATGCTCTCTGCATAAATACCCTTTTTAACTTTTAAAATGCAAGATAACAGTGTTTATCCAGCTTAGAGGAAGTTTGTTAACTCAAAAATTGCCTTACAGAAAAATAAAAACGTTCAATTTCACTCTTTACCTAAAAACGAAGTGAAACCTGTGATCCCACGTCTTCTCCACAAGATGTCAGTACAACCTCAACAAATTTAACTCCGACACTGTTTGTGTTGTCCACTAGGGGTGTTATAACTTCCTGTGGCGTCCGGTCGTTAGCTTGTTAGCTAAAAATTAGCATCGGCTTGTTTCGGTGAAAACCAACACTTCTGAACGGATTTTTTACACAAACGTGGCAAAATTTTTGCAATCAGACTTTATAACACTGAAAGATGAGTTTTGTGGGACAATATTGTAGCCGTAGTTAGTGACTTTAAGCACGGTAAAGCTCATTTCCGACTTGGGGGAAGTGACGTGACACGTCATCCATCCGGTCGTTAGCTTGTTAGCTTAAAATTTAGCATCGCTAGCGTTGTTCAAAACATCATTTAATGACGGAATTTAAACTCTAACGTGGCGAAATTTCAGCGAGTATGCTTCGAAGAATTTAAACAGCGTTTCAGAACACAGCTTTAATGCGCTTTTCAGCGTTAAAAAGCAGATTTTATTCCCTATGAAAACGAGTCTCCATTTCCGGGTGACATGATTGACACGTCCCTCATCCAATTAGAACGTTACACACGGTCTCTTTCAACCAATGACGCAGCGTAGGGGTGAGGGGAGGTGACGTAGGCACGTCAGTCAACCTTCTCAGCAAATCAGAGCTTTCCACAGCAGCAAACAACCAACCACGAAGCGTTAGCAACAACCAGCATGTTAGATTCAGCCTGAAGCTATTTCATCACTTATCGTCTTTTAAACCATCAAAATGCACTTTCTCTGTTAAAAACGTAACGAATCAACCCCCTGAGCTGCACGGAGACGGCGCTCCGTGACAAAACGTCTTTCTAGCTATTTAACAACTCGTTCAAACTGTTCCAGAACCGAGTCGGAACCAGAACCGAACCGGACCAGAACAGCGTCTGGAACACAGTTTAAACAGAATAAAGCGTTTCCACAGCTCAAAGCCAGCTTATGTAACACATAACAGACGTACAATTACAGCTTTAAAAAGACATATGACTCACAGTTTCAGCTCTTAAAACATTGCCAGCGTAACACAGTGTAAAGCTGCTCCAAGCGCGCAGCTCCATCACGCCGCGTAAATACGCATAGCTAAGCTCCAAACGCGCAGCACCAGCTGCGTTTCAATCACAGCTGATAAACTGTTTTTTCTATCAACATGCCAACATGAAAATCAATGAGTACACGAGTTACAGTCCATTTATGAGCACGTGACGGGCCACCAGTTTGTAGATGAACAGATGCTGGGATATATTCATCATTTAACACGGATTCCTCATTTTTCTGGACTGAATAAAACGTGCATTGAATTTAAGGAAATGCAAACGTGAGACGTCATTTATATTTGACCCATCAAAATGAATGCGGTCATTTATTTACAGAATCAAATTTAACATCAAACATTTACATTAATTTGGCAAATTATGAAAATAACAACATAGCAATCAATCAGGAAAAATCATACGGCCATGATTTTTCCGTTGCTGCACCACAGACATTTTATGAAAACTGTACAATTATGATCTTTTACCCACATGAATGTGGGTGAGCATTTTACACAGACATTTCTAAAATATCTGGAAGAATTTCTACTTGATAGAAAAGTTTAGAGATGAAAGAAGTTTAGAGGGAGTAAGATGGTGTGTGAGGGGGGAATGTTCACCAGAATCGACACTCTCCATCAGAACTCAGCTCGCCTTCGGTACGCTTGGTAGGAAACTTGATCCATTACCTTTCTGAAGATTCATCAGCAGATATGGAGTTCCGTTAACGCTACCTGTCCAGCGTCTCCTGATTATGGCTGTAGCTCGTCAGAAGTAGTGGCTAGTGAAAGTGTTATACTCCCATGGAACTCGGAAGAGCTTTTTGTCATGTCAGGATCATCCCGTCTCTAACAGAACTTCTCCAGAGCTTCAACAGAACTCGAGCAGAACCAGCAGAAAACTCCGAGTAGACTCTCACCGAACTCTACTCTCCCAGAACTCCACAGAACTCGAGCAGAACCATCAGATAAACTCCAGAAAACACTGAGTAGATCAGGAAGTACTGACATTTTAAAGACTCTTTCCCGGTTCACTTTTGGGAGTTGTTCATTGGTCAGAAACGACCAGACGGGGTGTGTTTTGTGACGTAAGAGGTTAGAGACAGCGAGAATTGTTATGAGACAGATCAGAAATGTTCTCACAGACATAGAGTTTTGTTTTGGCGTGTTTCAGAAACAGGTGCAAAACATCTATATCTACGTCTGAGAGGATTCTAAAAACATGACTGTTCGTTCAACAACTTGTTTTTCGTTTGACTCCAACCTTGGAAACGCACACTTGCTCACTCAAAGGCAGAAATCAGAAAATGCATAATTATTCTGTAACAGCTTTGACATGAGAATAAAAATCATTACTCAGTTAATAAAATTGATTAGTTCACTGCAACATCTAAAATGGTTTGAACTAAGACACTTTGATTATCAACATTTGTAAAATAGTAATGATAATAAAAAGAGAGTGTTCTTTTCACTTGAATCTTCAAGAAAGAAAGTCTCAGGATGGGTGAACCTGTATTTATGGATTCAAATAAATGAAATGACAGCTTCTGTCCCACAAGGTTCTTAAGGTCAAGAGTTTTGACCTTAGACTTAGTTTTTACGTAGGCCTAGTCCACTACAATGCTGTCCGCCTGTTTGATCTGTGAATGTACGGGTGCTGTCAGCAGCTTCAACGCATTCTCCAAGCAGTCCGTCATCCCATAAGGATCAAAGTCTTTTTCTAACACACCTGTCATGTTTTTCACTGTGTAGCACTTTATCTGTTTAAAACAGTTGCAAGCTTCAGATATTTTACAGGTAAATATTTGTATTCAAGTTGTCATTGAGTTGTCACACTATTTTAGCTTTGGGTTTACACAAAGGTACTGTTATAAGTAAACTTATTCAAATGTGGGTACCTTTCTGTAGGTTTTACCCCAATTCATGAATATTTTAAGTAAATGCTCTCTGGCAGTGTTACTTTTATGTGCTTATTTCTTAACAGATACTAGATACCAAGCTCCTCAGTGTATTTTACTCTAAAGCACTGAATTTTTATAAACCTGCAATTTTTCTAAAAGTCTCACAGCAAATCAGTTTAAAGACACTTTTTAAACCGTTCTGTTCCAGAAATTTGCTATTTACAGTTACTCATAGAACCAAGTGGTGAAAAGAAAAAGAAAAATTGATGATGTGTCAGGATTAATCAGTCTTTCTTCAGAAAAACTGTTATTACTCCTGTCCTCCTGTCAGTAACTTCTATTTAAAATTAAATAGGAAGATGTATTTGTTTAGGTGGTAAATAAAATCAGAAAAGTCTCTTTTTCCTGATAAGTTTACTCTTATTTAGTGATTTAGCAATTAAACGTGTATTATCTCTCCAGCAAATGAGCAACTTTATCAACTCTGTGAATATTTGTAACTGTATCTTATTTAAAAAGTTTCTAATTTTTATTTTGTACCTTTTTCTTAAGGAATTATCAGTGAATAAAAATGTGTTCGGTAAATGCCTCTTTGCATAAATACCTTAATAACTTTTTAAATGCAAGATAACAGTGATTATTCAGCTTTGAGGAACGTTTATTAACTCAAAAAATGCCTTACAGAAAATAAAAACGTTTAATTTCACTAAAATACCTAAAGATGAAGTGAAACTGTGATCTCAAGTTTCTCCAGGAGGGGGCAGTGTTTAGCTTTCTACCAGCAGGAGTCTATGACGACTTCCTGTGACGTTCGGTTGACATCCTGTTTTTAGCCGCTTAGCTTAAAGTTAGCTTCGGCTAAACTTGGTTAAAATCAACATTTCTGAACGGATTGAAGCGTAAACGTGGCGTTGTTTCAACAAGCACGACTTCTTAGCATGAAACATGAGTTTTCTGGGACATATGGCAAGTTACATTTAGTGATTTTAAGCACAGCAAGGCTCTCGGTTGCACCCGAGTTCATTTCCGACATGGAGGAAGTGACGTGACACGTCACTCATCCGGTCGTTAGCTGTTAGCTTAAAATTAGCATCGCTAGCGTTGTTCAAAAACATCATTTAATGGCGGATTTTAAACTCAAACGCGGCGAAATTTCAGCTATTATGCTTCGAAGAACTTAACCAGCGTATCAAAATACACTTTAAAGCGCTTTTCAGCTTTAAAAAGCAGATTTCCCTATGAAAACGAGTTTTCATTTCCGGGTCACGTGACTGAAATCACCAATGACAAAGCAGCACAACCTGACACGTCAGAGTTAGTCACTACTGACACGTCTGTCAGCCAATCAAAACGTTACACACGGTCTTTTTCAACCAATCACGAAGCGTTTTCCCCAGCTAGCATGTTAGATTTTTCTGAACAAGTCCGTCACTTTCCTGTCTTTTAAACTGTCAAAATGCACTTTTTCTGTTAAAAATTGTAACGAATCAATTCTGAGCTTAGTGGAGCCAGCGCTCCGTGGCATTAAAACGTCTTTTAAACCGTTTAAAAACAACTCGTTCGATCTTTCTCAGAACCGAGCCGGAACCAGAACCGGGTCTTGCAGCAGAACCTACGTCCTTTTAAACAGAATAAACGTTTTCCACAGCTCATCAGCTTAGTTACACACAACAGACGTACAATTTCAGCTTTCATAAAGACTCAATGACACTATTTCAGCTTTCAAAACATCACTAGCTGCAGTATTTCTGTGAGCTTTCTGAGCATCACAGCCCAACACGCTGCGCTCTGCTATTTTTTCTTCATGCCAACACGTAAAATCAATCTTTACACGAATACACAGTCATTTATGAACCGTCACGAGCCACCAGTATGTAGTATGAACAGATGCTGAGATATATTCATACATTAAACGGGTTCTTCATTTTTCTGACTGTGTAAATGTCGTGCATTGAATTTAACAGAAATGTAACGAGAGACGTTATTTATCTTTGACCCATCAAAATGAATGCGGTCATTTATTTACAGAATCAAAGATTAACATCAAACATTTACATTAATTTGGCAGAATATGAAAATAACAACATGGCTAGTTTTACAGGAAGTGAGAACAATACGGCGATTGCTTTCACTTTTCAGCAGAACAGCAGACATCAATTCACACGGCGGTGATTGAGAAACTTTGCTTCAGACATTTCTAAAAATTATCTGTAATGATTTTAGGAGATAGGAGAGTTTAAAGATGGAAAATGGAGATTTATCTTACAGAGAGATGTGTGAGGGAATTTATCTGTAGTACCAGAACAACACGCTCTTTGGAAAATCAGCTTGGCCAACGGTACGCTTGGTCGAAATAGAACTTTTTACCTTGCAGATGATAGAATCAGCGTCGGTGTAGAGTTCTTCTTTTGACTCTTTTTCAGCGTCTCCGTGAGGACAGCTAAAAACCCTTAGGAGTCGTGTGAGGTTATCCAAACAGAAGTTATAATTCCCAAAATCGTCTCTGGATCATCCTGAATGCCTGCGTTTGCATCCAGGAAACTCTTTCAAGCTCTGAGAACTCTTCTCTTTTCAACTCTCAAACTCTTCTGTTGAACTGGGAAGTTGCCACATTTAAATGGGCTTACTTCCGGTTCATTTGAGAGCTTTTTGATTGGTGGATGTACCAGAACAGAGGTGTGGTTTGTGATGTAAGGTGTTATGGAAAGTCAAGGATAGAGATTAAGATTGTTTAAAACAGACAGAAAGATTATTGGAGAACTTCAGACTTCGTGGAGTCAATTCACCTAGTATCTGCTGTAAAAGTTAAACATGACATTTCTTTTCAGTAAACTTTTTAGTTGACCGAACCTCGAACTTTGACACACACTTACAAACTTGCTCATTGAAGACAGAAAATCAAGAAATGCATATTAGCCTGATTTCTTCTTTGAATGAGGAATAAAAATCATTACTTACTGTTTATGTAAATAAAAATGAGTAGTTCTCTTCAACCTGTAAACATTGTTTGAACTAACACAATTTGATTATCAAAACATTTGTAAAATAGTAATGATCATAGAGAATTGTCTTTTCCACTTGATTAATTCAAGAAAGAAAGTCTCAGGATGGTCAAACTGTATTTCTGGATTCAAATCAATGAAATGACAGATTTGACATCAGGTCAAGTTCACTACACTATTCAGTGAGGGAGACAAAGGGGCCGCGTGAAGTTGGTGCAGATGGGAGAAAAAGAACTACATGGATTTTCAAGTCTAATTATAACACAACATAGATTATCAATATAATTTAGGGCTGGGCAATCTTCTTCTTCTTTTGGCTTTTCCCTCTTCAGGGGTCGCCACAGCGAGTCATCCTCCTCCACCTCACTCTGTCCTCTGAATCCTCTGTCCTCACTCCAACTACCTTCATGTCCTCTTTAACTGCATCCATATATCTCCTCTTTGGCCTTCCTCTTTGTCTTTTTCCTGGCAGCTGCATTTCTAACATCCTTCTACCAATATACCCACGGTCCCTCCTCTTGACATGTCCAAACCATCTCAGTCTGGCCTCCCTAACTTTATCTCCCAGTTGTTCAACCTGTGCTGTACCACTGATTATCTCATTCCTAATCTTATCCAGCCTTGTCACTCCTAAGGAGAACCTTAGCATCTTCGTTCCTGCCACTTCCAGTTCTTTCTCCTGTCTTTTTGTCAGTGCCACTGTCTCCAGACCATACCATATAGCTGGTCTCACCACTGTCTTGTAAACTTTTCCTTTGACATTTGCTGACACCCTTTTGTCACAAATCACTCCTAAAACTTTTCTCCATCCACTCCATCCTGCCTGGACTCTCTTTTTCACTTCTTTACCACATTCCCCATTTCCCTGGACAGTGGACCCCAAGTACTTGAAGTCCTGCACCTTTTTGACCTCTGCTCCTTGTTGCCTCACTGTTCCACCAGCCTCCCTCTCATTTACACACATGTACTCTGTCTTACTATGGCTGACTTTCATTCCTCTTCTTTCAAGTGCATACCTCCACGTCTCAAAGATCTCTTCCACCTGTTCCCTGTTCTCACCACAGATCACAATGTCATCTGCAAACATCATCGTCCATGCGGATTCTTGCCTGACCTCATCTGTTAGTCGGTCCATCACCAGAGCAAACAAGAAGGGGCTCAGAGCCAATCCTTGATGCAATCCCACCTCCACCTTGAAGCTATCTGTCATGTAGTGAACTAGACCTCCTACAACAATCTGTCTCTGAAGACCTTCAGGGGACAGGAACTGTTATTTCATTGATTTGAATCCAGAACACAAATTATCTCATCAAGAGACTATTTAATTGTATCCTGAATTAATCAATTGAAAGAACACTCTTTTTTTTATATATATATTATCGTTACTATTTTACAATATCTTGATAATCAAAAGTGTGTTCAGTTCATACCATTTCTAATGTTGAAGTAAACCACTCATTTAAATCAACGGTGAAACAGTATTAATGATTTTTAAACCTCATTAGACTTAGATCATACAAGTTAAATGTCTATTTACAAAGTAATTGTGCATTTTACTCTTCTGTCTGAATGAGGAGTGGAGTGTTGATGTCTGTCAAAAGTCAGAGAACAAGTTATGAAAACGAAGTGCCTTGTTTTAAAACTCTCAGACAGTAAATAAGAACTGGCACATGCGAGTCTCGCACTGCTTCAAAATATTTTCCTGTCTGTTACTAACTGTTCTTAAAAACATGTCTGCTGTCTGTGACTTCTAATAACCCTCTGACATCACTAAAACTCCACCCCTGCTGGTTGTGTTAACCAATCAGGAAGTACCAAGTAACAGGAAGTGGATACCCTTTAAAAGTCAACACTTACTGGAACTTTCAGTTCTTACTGGAACTTTCAGTCTTACTGGAACTTTCAGACTAACATGAGGCTAAGGTCTAACAGTCTCTACTCTAATAGCTGATGGATTTTGAACCATGAGCCAAGGGTCCGTCCATTTCAGCGGAGTCACAGCACGCCTCGCTGTGATCTCACCCCGAGCATTAAATGCTCTCAACTTCTAAGGAAGCTTATTCTGTTGAACGGAGTACCTAGACACTACTTCGGACAATTCTCAGCCACTCTGACCGGAGACGCTGAAAGGTAGTGTGGAAATGGACCTCTGTTCCGGAGCTGATTTATCTTCTGCTCAGATAACGAGTCGTCACGAGTCGTCACGCACCGAGTGTACCGGGGCTGAGCTGGGGTCAGATGAAGGGTGCCATTCCTGGTCAACAAACTTCCATCCATCCATCTAAATCTCTCCTCTTTAAAACTTCTAAATCTATCCTCTTGAAACCTCTTCGCCAGTAAATCAAGCTAAATGCCTTCAGAGATGAATTATTCTCCATCAGTAATCCCCTGTTGTCTTATTATTTGAACTTGCTAAGTTTATTAATCAGAAACAGATCAGCAAATCAAGTGTACATGTTTGATGTAAAATTTTGATTATGTTAAAAAAATGACTGCATTTATTCTGATAGGTCAAAGATAAATGATGTCTCATGTCACTAATTATACACTCCACTCTCAAGTTATCTTGGTCACATGGCAGAAATTTAACTCAAAAAAGAAAGAATCCGTTGTTAATTAAACAGTTAATATTCTTTGTACTTGAACTAGCCTTAAGAATAATTAATTAATAGGATGTCCACAGCAACAGCTGTCCTGACATACTACAGTCGCTCATACAGCATATCTCACCATTGTCCTCATACATGTCCTGTACCAGTCTAACATACTTTTCTGCCACTCAAGATTTTCTCGTGCAATACCACACCTCATCCTTCTGCACTCTGTCATATGCTTTTTCTAAATCCACAAAGACACAATGGAGTTCTTTCTGACCCTCTCTATACTTCTCCATCAGCATTCTCAAACAAAGACGGTATCTATGGTGCTCTTTCTTGGCATGAAACCATACTGCTGCTCACAGATAGTCACCTCTCGTCTAAGTCTTGCTTCCACAACTCTCTCCTAGATCTTCATCGTGTGGCTCATCAACTTAATTCCCCTGTAGTTGCTACAACTCTGTACATCACCCTTGTTCTTAAAAATGGGCACCAGCACACTTCTGCTCCATTCCTGAGGCATTTTATCACACTCAAATATGCCAGTGAATATTTGAGTCAAAAACCTCACTGCTATCTCTCCAAGACATTTCCAAACCTCCACTGGTATGTAATCAGGTCCTACTGCCTTCCCCTTCTTCATTCTTTTCAGAGCTTTCCGGACTTCACCCTCACTAATCTTTCCCACTTCCTGGTCCACAGTTTCTATGACCTCTACTCTTCTTTCTCTTTCATTCTCTTCATTTATTAGCTCCTCAAAGTACTCCTTCCATCTTCCCGTCACACTCTCCTCACTTGTTAGAACATTACCATTCCTATCTTTAATAAGCCTAACCTGCTGCACATCCTTTCCAGCCTGATCCCTCTGTCTAGCCAATCGGTACAAGTCCTTCTCACCCTCTTTAGTGTCCAGTCTCCCATACAACGTATCATACGCCCTCTGCTTTGCCTTAGCTACTTCCCTCTTTGCTCTAGGTCACATCGCCTTATATTCCTGTCTCCTCTCTTCAGTCCTCTCACGGTCATATTTCTTTTTGGCTAATCTCTTTCTTTGAACGGCGTCCTGCACTTCACTATTCCACCACCAGGTTTCCTTATCATCCATTCTCTGTCCAGATGACACACCAAGTACCTTCCTACCTGTCTCTCTAATTACTG
>NW_023619137.1:0-13394 GCF_014905685.2 Nematolebias whitei
GCTCAAGTTCTGCTTGTTTTAGCTCATGTTCTGCTTGTTTTAGCTCAGGTTCTGCTTGTTTTTGTTTAGTTGTGTGACCCAGCAGGCCGGTTTCCTTCAACTCTAATCTCAGATTAAGGATTAAAGTTCAGATGAAATGTTTCTAAAGGGGGACTGAAAGCAGAAAGTTTGTTGTCTCCTCTGAGATTCGTCCATCCATGATTTGAGTACCAGCTGATCTTCAGCCCACGTCCTCAGCCCACTGTGGACTCCCGGTCCCTCTGAGACTCTGTCTCCCCCATTGTCCCCTCAGGCTCTATTTGTGCAGCGTCCCGTCCTCGTCTCGCAGCCATAAATCCGTGGGTCGAGCAGCTGAGACAACACAACGGAGCACTTTGCCTCTTTCTCCAACACGTGTGTGAAGTCGAGCTGACGGGCGGTGGAGTAACGAGCCACTGAGGACTCGTTTCAGGGTTTCACAGCACCTGCAGCTCCCAAGGAGCTGAGGGCCCGGTAACACCGGGAGACGAGACCTGGACCCATGGGATGGAGATGAGAACGTTTCCCACTGCTGAAACAGAACATGATGTGGTTTAACAGGAGAACAGTCACGGCGTCTGCCCGTCCACAAACTGATATACAGCAAAGACCTCTCCACACCTTTGACCTTCATTTGTGACATTGACCTTGGAGCTGGGGGGTGAAATGTGCACGCTACAAGTTAAACTGTTGTGATCAGATCACAAGTTATGGTCCAGATAAGAGAACGTTTACGAACGGACCGAGACTTTACCGTAATATGTCCGTAAATATAAACCCTTAAAAACACAAACCATGTTGGTGTTCACGGCGTGTGACAGGCTGCGGCGTGCACCTGACGCCGTCTACAGAGACCCGAGTCATTCCAGGAAAGGTTAAAGAGCCTGTTTCATTATAAAAATGTTACAGTGACACACTCAGAACCAGAACCCAAGAACCTCTCCTCAGCAACATTTAAAGAGCGAGGCATGAAAGGCTTTCTGCTGAAACCAACACAACGCTGACATTTTCTATTAGGGGCTGGAGACGAGAGTCTGCTGAACACCAAGAGGAACTCACTCCTCTGAGGTCCAAAACGTCAACAGCAGAGGATTAGGTGAAACAATGGACCGGGAACCTGAAGACGAGTTCTGTGTGAGGGCTCAGAGGTTCTGATGGGGGTGGAGACGATGGGAGAATCTGACAGAGAAGGGTTTAGTTCAGGTTTTGTGTCGGATGAAGCAGTTTTTGGACACTTGGAAGAGGACTTCTGTCTCTGTCTGATCCGGTTCTGAGCTAAAGGCACTGTCCTGATGTCCAGACAGACCAGTTGTCTCTAATGTCCAACAACTGGTCATTTCCTGCTTTATAAGATTTTTTTGTTTTTATTTTACTTTTTTAATCATGCTCTAAAATCTTCAACTCCAAAACACAACAGATTCCACAACTTTTTTATTTCCCTGTTCTCAGAGCTCCCCCCGATTGACGGAGCTCCTCCTACTATCAATAAGGCTGAGCCCCTCTAAGCTGCTTGGATCCAGGATCTGGTTCTTTCAGTCCTGATTCAACCCCGTGACCACAGGTGAGGGTTGGACCGTAGACAGACCAGTAAATCCAGAGCTTGGCCTTTACACTCAGCTCTTTCTTCACCACGACCAACCGAAGCAACACCCTCATTACTGAGGACAAGGTCCTGATCTGTGGACCCATCTCCCGCTCCATCCTACCATGACTCATGAACAAGACGTCCAGAGACTTGAACTCCTCCACCTGAGGCAGAGACTTTTATATTTAATGTATAAACAGTTAAAGAGCCGGCAGTAGGCCGAAGTACTGCCAGTCTGAAAACACAGGAGAGGAAACGAGGCTGAGTCAGCGTTCACTTCACCCGTCCAGATGAGACGAGTCCAGACTCACTGAAGGCGACACAGATTAGAACGGATCCATCAGCCGCACGGCTGTCAGTAGATTAGAGCTGGATTAAATTCAGATTGTTGGGATCTAATTAACCGGATTGAGGTGGGCTCCTGTAAACCAGTTTAGACTTGATGAGATAATCTCAGGTCTGTTGAAGTGGATTAAACTCCTGAGTGCTGCTGAGACCCAGAACCCAGAACCCCGAGGTCGGGTTCAGTTCTGTCAGAATCAGCTGATTGACTGAAACTCATGTTCAGGTGTGTTCTGGAAGGAAACGCGGGGTTGAATATCATGAATGCTCAGAAAACACGACCTGTTCTCCTAACAGAGGTGGCATGAAACGGTCTCCCCCGGCAACCGGAGCTGAGATACGGTTGCTATAGCGATGCTAGTTGCTCTCTTCCTCCTGGGTTTGAGTTTACCTGAGTGTTATAATTAGAGGTGTGTGTTGATGTGTGCGGGAGGTCACTGGGAACAGGAGGGGGGAGGCGGGGGTGAAAACAGACACACAAACAGAAATCCCCAGGACGTGTCCCAGAATAGCCCCACGGCGGTTGTTTGTCTTTCAATCGGTCCGTCTGTTCGGCGTGTCTCTTTCTGCCTCGGTGGTTCTGATTCTGTTGGACACAGTTTTCCTGCTTGAGGGGGGTGAGGGGGTGGACATGTTTTCTAAACTTTTCATTAAAGGGACATTACATGACGAGTCGTTAAAGGATGTTCTTGTTGCACATTTTGTTCTGATGACTTTTCGACAGCCTTTAGTTTCAATATGTTCAGTTTAATTTAATCTAGTCCAAGTCTGAAATGTTTTGTTTGTCAAATCTAGACCAGGTTTGGTCTTGAGGAGTTCATGGACAGGGGCAGCACGGTGCCACAACTGGTAGAGCTGCTGCCTCTCAGCGAGCAGGTCCCTGGTTCAATCCCGGTCCAGGGGCTTTTCTGGGTGGAGTTTCCATGTTCTCTCCGTGCATGCGTGGTTTTTCTCCGGGTATTCCGGTTTCCTCCCACAGACCAAAAACGTGCACGTTAGACTGATTTTTTTTTCTCTTTCGGCTGCTCTCTTCTTCAGGGGTCACCACAGCGAACTGTCGCACGAAGACTTTGCAGTTATTTTTACGCTGGATGTCCTTCCTGACGCAACCACAGACACTGAGCTACCACAGCCTCTGTGTGGAGCAGAGAGCTGCTATCTAGGACACCTGGAGGAGCAGATGGTGGGGGTTAAGGGCCTTGCTCAAGGGCCCAGAGTGGGATGAGTGAGGGTGGGGGCAGGTGTGGGTGCTTCACCTACCACACCCACATTTTTGATGTTGTTTGTACTGGGGCTTCAACCGGCAATCTTCCGATCACAGGCCCACCTTCTCTAACCTCTGCACCACCACTCCCCACGCATGTTAGGCTGATTGGTAACTCTAAATTGTCTCTAGGTGAGAGAGAGAGAGTGAAATGTTGTTTGTCTCCATGTGTCCCTGTGATGGACTGGAGACATGTCCAGGGTGTACCCCGCCCCTCGCACAGTGATTGCTGGACATGGGCACCGGCGACCCCCGTGACCCAAAATGGAAGATGCGGGTAAAAGATGATGGATGGATGGCGTTCATGGACAGGATCACAGGGTGCAGTCTTGGACAGGACGGGGTCTTTGACTCAGCCTTAGTAATAGAGTGAAGAGCTCCATCATTTGGGAGGAGCACTCCGTAGATCTCTGCTCCTCCTCACCAGTTGGAGTCCGTGGAGGTGGTTCTGACACTTGATTTGAGGGCCTCACTGTTGAGGTTTTCAGGGCATGTCCCACTGATTGGAAACTGTAGGGTTTCCCATGACAAGCCGGTTCTAGGTGGAGGCCAGATAATGACTTGTAAACTAAGGATCTTGCCTGGATCATGGATTTTGGGTCCTTACCTGCCGGCCTTACATTAGATTAGATAAAACTTTATTGATCACTTGGGAAGATGCTCTCAGAGAATCCCCAAGATCTCTTGGGGTGAGGCTGGTAAGACTTGTGGCTAGGTCGTTACCAAGTGGTCCGTCCAGGTTCAGGCCATCGGGCAACACTGGACTCGTGTGGACCCAGCACTTGCAGGATTTAAGGGTCTGGTACATTGCAGATTGACTGTTGGGGTGAAAGTCTTGGCAGTCCTAATCCTGGTCACTGAATCTGGTCATTGAGACAGAGCACGTCTAGTTTCAACGACAACAACCGAACAAAGAGTTCTGGTGTGTCTGCAAAACCAAACGTTTTTAGTAAAATTCACTCTGAAGCGTCAGGACGGATCTGCCTGCAGCGCCAGCCGTCCATGGTGACCATCACATCAATCTGACTGCTGGCAACTAAAATCTGTGTGTGTGTGTCGCTGTTTGTACTCCCCACCGACGGCCCCCCTTCTGCGTGAGTGGTGGTTCTGAAGTGGTGTCCCTCCATTAACACAGAGGGAGGTGTGTGTTGGAGATAACTGCTGTCCATCACACTCTGACACCTCACACACACACACACACACACACACACACACTGTACCTCCTGTCGGGTCTCTCCGACACACTGGGTTGTGTGGACGGGAGCGGTGCAGCCATCACGCACACTTCACGGCGTCTCTCTGCACTCACATGCCACCATGTTGACTCACCCGTCATGAGACGGATGGATGGAAGTACAGGAATGACACGCTCGTCACTCCTGCTGCGTGTGTGTGTGGTTCCCGCTCTTATCGGTCGGTGTGTTCCTCCACTTACGTCTCAGTTCAAACATCAGTGGATGTGAATTTTCCCAGAAGTCTTAGCGGTAATCTGCGCGTACCTTTGTGATTTCATCGTCTTTACAGTAAAGTTCGGCTCAGCAGCTCCGCTTGTCGTCGGAGTTACGTAAGTGAGGCGGACGGCTTCAATCAGCTGCCATTTATCTGCATTAATATGGACCGCTGACCCGGTTCTGTTTGGACGGGCAGCTGCTTTGCTTTTCATTATCACATTACACATGCCATGACTCACTGTGTTGTTCCAGCAGAGCGGCCGCCCGTGTTCTCTGGGGGTTACTCAAAAAACAATAACATCCAGAACAACAGATTTATTCATATCTTTGTTGTTTTTACATTTTGGGTAAAATATTTAAACTCCAGCAAAACATTATTTAATGAAAAACTTTATTTAATGACTGTTTCTGATGAAACGCTGAATTTCAACATCTGTCAACTTTCTTCAGCTTAGTAATTTGGGATTTACTTTGAGAGACTTTTATTTTGGAGACTTTCTATGAGCTTTATTTTGTAGCAGCTGGTTAAAGCTTCTTGTTTGCTATTTTAAGTTTGTTTGAACTCATATAAATTGAACAAAGGAAAAACTGCTGAATAATGAAACATTCAGGGACTCAGAATCTGCTGAGTCACTCGTTGCCGTGGTGATTCCCGCCATTTTTTGGTCCATATTTTGCAGAGTTGCTGGTTTCCCTGGAGATTCCTACACTTTTTTGGCCCAACATCTGTTTAATCTTTGGTTGCCTTGGTGATTCCCACCTTTTTGGCCCAGAATCTGCAGAGTCACCGGTTGCCCTGGTGATTCCCGCCATTTTTTTGTTCCATATTTTGCAGATTTTCTGGTTTCCCTGGGGGTTCCTACACTTTTTTTGGCCCAACATCTGTTTGATCTTTGGTTGACCTGGTAATTTAGGGCAGGGCAGAACACCAGACATAGAAAGATACAGACAGAAACACAGAGTAAAAAGTAAGCCTGTGATTGTTTTACAAGCTGTCACAAGCCTCAGACAAACAGTCCCTGCATGAAAACTGTAAGTGGGAGCCAAAAACTACCCGGATTGTGAGAGTCAGAAGGTTCTGATGTTCTCACCCGTGTCTGACTGAGACGACAAGATTAATTATTGAAAATTAATGAGGCAGCTTCAGTCTTCATATTACTAATAATGTGCCAATTATCTGCTTTGTCTTTATTTTTTGTAAAGCGTAGTAACATTATTTTAGAGAAACTTAAATTCAATTCAATTCAGTTTATTTATATAGCGCCAAATCACAACAAAGTTGTCTCTTGGACTTTACAGGAACATTCATATACATAAAAGCCAATTAGTAAAGTTCTCTATCTAAGGAATCAAAATAAAGGTCGTAACATATAAATCTTATATAAGTGGGTGGTTTGTTTCTACCTTGATGTTTTTTATCCTCAGCTCCAACTGCTGATCATGAAGGTGATAATATATACAGGAGGCTCAGACGGACATGAGTCAGTGGGAGAATGCTGTTTAAAACCTCTCAGTTTGTGTGGCGGCCCGGTGGGGGCAGTCCCAGCTGGGGCTGGGTCATTGCAGTGGGTCTGTGACCACGGTGTTGTTGGTTGGATTCCCAGGATAGAGTCTGCTCAGCAGCAGGTTTTCCAGTCTCTGAGGTGAGTCAGAGTTAGTCGGAGCAGAGGTGTGTTCATGACGCCGGTATGGCCGCTCCACTCAAACTTTGGTCCTGAACCTGCAGGAGCTCTAACTTCCTGCTTCCTGTCTGTGGTTCTAAGAGCTCCACTCTGCTGGGGTTCGGCGGGTCAGCCGCGGCCGCCCAGCGGCAGTGACTGTGACAGGACCTGACTGTGGAATATTATTTATACCAAACGTCTTACCCGTCTCGTCGATCTGTCTCAGCCCTGACGAGCGTGGGCGGGCCACGAGTCGTAAACGCCGGCGAGGAAACAGAGACGCTCTGTTAGGAGTGAACAGAGAGACGGACAGAAACGCCATTTCAAAATGTCGCCTACGCCCACATCCTGCACCGACTGTTCGATTCTCACAGCTGTAAGAAAAAGCAGGCCGTTATGTAACGTCCCTCCTGATGACTTGAAACTCCCGAACGTTGGACCGGCCTTCACTTTCCAAGTTTCTGCAGGTTTTCACGCCGTGATGGAAGAAGCTGACACCTTTTCTGTTGCTTTCACAGGAAAACCTGATGCACGCCTTTCAACGCCTGTTGGTTTGTTCTCGTGTGTTACAGAAAATGTCCAGATGGATTTGACTGTCTTAAAACGGGAAGAAACCCAAACTATGGCTACACCAGCTTTGACACCTTTGGGTGGGCCTTTCTCTCACTGTTTCGTCTGATGACGCAAGACTACTGGGAGAACCTCTATCATCAGGTACTGGTTCACTCTAAAGACAGAGAACAAACTGAATTTATCCAACTGGGATGGTTTCATAAACAACCCTGAGCATGTTGAAACTGTTGGATGTTCTTGACCTTTTGCATTCACCGTTCAGTAAAAAGTCTATGGAGCGTATTTTGGCAGTATTATATCTGTTCATTACTCAAATGTTGCGCACCACTTAGCCTCTAGCAAGCTAAAGCTGTTAGCATTAGCTACTAGCTTAGCAAAACATGGGTTGTGGGAACAATTACCTAAAACCAGTTAGCTGTGCAGTTTTATAAAACCATCTTCCTCTCAGAGCTCACAGTGTCTCAGTGTGTTGAAGGTCTATTTTTGTAGCGTCTCGGCAGAACCGAGCCATGTTGGTACCCTGACCCACGTTCTGCTCTCGTGTGCTGTCATGTTTGACTCCAGACGCTTCGGTCAGCAGGAAAGACCTACATGGTGTTCTTTGTGGTGGTCATCTTCCTGGGCTCGTTCTACCTGATCAACCTGATCCTGGCTGTGGTGGCCATGGCGTATGAGGAGCAGAACCAGGCCACCATCGCCGAGGCGTGCCAGAAGGAGCGAGAGTTCCAGCAGGCGATGGAGAGACTGAAGAAAGAGCAACAGGTGATGTCAGAACTCCGTCTTTAGTTAAATAGTTGCAGTTTATTTTTACAAATATATTTAAAGTTTCTGTTTTCTCTCTGCCAGCTTGCAGCCCAGAAAACCCTGGACTCAGACTCACTGGCGTCACCGGACCTATCACCTCTCGGCCCGCCGTTAGACAGCTCAGAGGAGCGGAGGCGGAGCCAAGCGCTGATGGGTGTGGCTGACGTGGAGGGTAACCTATCAGAGGAGAAGCTGCTGCAGGTGGACCTGTTGGACGGGGGAAAGGTGAGCTAACCTTTCATCTGCTCACGTTCCCAACATAAAACCTAAGACTTAAGGTTTTGGTCTTTCCTCCAGCCCCTCCATCCTCTCCTCGCTCGCTCCTTCTCCACGAGGACTCGGCGAAGCAGTCAGGTGTCGTCCATCTTTAACTTCCGTTTGAGGAGCCGGGGGTCGGAAGGGGAGATGGCCGATGATGAATTCAGTGTTCCTGGTGACGTAGTGGAAGGTGTCGGTGGCCGGACGTACAGCGGGGGAACGTTCAGCGGAATCCTGGCCAACCCTTGGCCCAAACGGAGACCGAGCACCTTCAGCAACGCCAGCAGGAACTCCCAGGTGAGCCGAGCCTTCACGTGCCAGCTGACATCAAGAAGAGGAACCAACAGTTCATAACTTGTAGGATTTTATTCATCCGGACAAAGTTAAGCTCAAGGGAACAAAACACAACAGATTTGTCAGTTTACTGCTTTTTCTCAGTAAATTCCCCCCGAAGGTCTGACCATGTAGTGCTCAGAGAAATGCCTCTGCAGGCCTCGACAAGACAAAGGTCAAAGGTCACGGCTTGTTTTGGAAAAGCTTCTTCTGGTCAGGAGGGGGCGATCTCTTGTAGAGAAATGATTTTGTATTTAATCACCGAACTGTTCTCAGGAGTAGAACGTGACGCTTTGCGTCTAATTTCTAATGTACTCAAACAACACGCCGTGCTCGGCCCGGCTACAGTTACTCACTGCCTTAGCTGTTCCAGCGGCGGTGCACACCCTGAAAACACGCCGGCTGTAACCAGAGTCCACAGAGGCGGTAGCCTACGTGTGAATCCAGCCTGTTGGGAAGCAAAGAGCAGCCCGTTGTGTGTCTGGTCCAAGTCATGCCAGGCATTTCTGACTCTATAATCTGTGACAGCGCGTTGTTTCAGCTCAGCATTAGATACGATTAGCCTCTAAATGCCTCTGGACCGAACCCTCCGTGTGTGTTTCCAGGTGTTTTACCCAACGCTCAACATCAACGGGAAGCTGTTCGTTTCCGTGGACCAGAACGGGGTTTCCCCCCCACCGCTGCAGGGGCAGCTGCCAGCGTGCACCATGGAGAAGGTCAAGGAGGAGAGCGTGAGTCTCAATGGAAACAATGGTGCAGCCAACGGTCAGATATGTGGATAATGAATCAGCATAACTCCACTGTGATATCATGGCTAAACACACACACACACACACACACACACACACACACACACACACACACACACACACACACACACTAACCCGCTCAGATAATATTACAAATAAAACATAACCAAACAGAAAGGTTCGTCTACAAAACACAAACACATTCAACATTTTAGCTTTTAGCTACTTTAGCTTGTGTTACATTTTTCATCGCTACCTTGAGCCTCAAGACACCAGTGTTTTTGTCCGTCTTTGTAAATGTGTGTTTCTTACCAAAATATACCATAAATCAGTGAACAGATTTTAATAAAATGAAATAATCAGTGACGAACACCTACAACAGTTCACTGTTTGGAGTTTACCTGAATCTGACCTGAAGCTCTCGACCTTGACCTCTCTGGCTTCAAACATCTGCTAAGTTCATGGCAAAAACCATCACAGACATGTTCCTGTTTTTAGTTTCTACACAGTCTTACAACCTAGATGTATTTGTTTAATACCATTGTCTTTCACTTGTTCTCAGTTTGTAGCATCCTTTGATTGTCCACTGTTGTCATCACACTGTTAAAAATCAGGTCTCTCTTGTAAATGAGTCCCTGAGGCTCAATGGGACTAACCTGTAGAAATAAAGGTTGAATGAATTCAAGATGGCCACCAAGGCTTATTGACATTATGCAACACAAAACAGCTCTAGTTCAGTCAGTTTTACAGCTGTTGAGGGAAACGTTGGTGTGGTAGTAGCTGAGAGTCATCCATTACACAGACTTTGAGTGCTAACCAAACACCTGAGAGCAGTGAGACTGTGTGTGATTGTGGGCAACGTTGTTTTCAGCGTTTGTCTAAAACAACAACAACTTTATCATTGGTCAACTTCAGATCATCTTCCTCTGACCCCAAACGTTTTATTTTAAAACCGTTTGCCTCCTGCTCACCGTAGCTTGGTCAGTTTTTTGCTGCTTTTAAGAATAATGAACTGCTGTTGGCGTCCACTTACTGGGTGTTCTCGTCACACTCATGACACGTTCTGTAATTTATCAGGATTATAGTCTGAAATGAGCTAAGATTGAGATTAAAGATACAAAAATTTGACCTGTGACTTTAATATTTATTGAGAAGTAAAAGGGACCCAAGTCCACAACCAAGAGGAACTCCATGTGTGGATGTTTGCTAGTCAGATCCATTTCAAACCGAGGAAGTCTAAGTTGGACATCTGAGTCCTCATTTGGACTGGACCAAGTATGTCCAGCGTTTTGGGGTCTGCCCTGGTTTTAGCAGAAGATGCTAACAGACTCCACCCCCTGACCCCCCGACCCCCTGACCCCTGACCCCCCACCCCCCGGTCTTTCCTGCCTGGTTTGAGTTTTTTCACTCAGGGATGTTCCTCCACCCTGCAGACTCAAAACGTGCACGTATCCTCTGCCAAGTCCAGCTGAGGTGATAATCAGATCACACGTGCACAGCGTGACTCTGTGCCCCGCAGAGACGGAGACAAACTGTTGGTGTCCATGGAGACGTTTGGACATCGTAGTCCAGCGGAACGTTTCAGAGCAACATAAAAAAAATAATTTTAGAATGAGAAAACAAAACCTTCATGTTTTAGGAATGTAGAGAGGTTACGTTAAAGAATGATTTAATTATTATTTACAACAAAATTAACAGAAGAATCGTTGACTGTCGTCAAGTGATCAGATCGATGATTATTGATCTGTGGAACGCTTCAAACTCATGAAGCTTCTTCTAAAAATGGACATTTGTCTTCATAAGAAAAAAAAAGTCTGATAGGAATTTTTTTGCCTCCAACTCCTCCATGTGTCCAGTTAACCACTGTTTTTTTTGTCTGTCCAAACAGGTCTCACTTGTAAATGAGTCGTCGAGGCTCAATGTGATTTATCTGTTTAAATAAAGGTTGAATAAATAAACTTGTCATTTTAAAACTTTTTGTTGAAACTTCTGTCTGGACGTGTTTCTGTGACGCAGATGAAACTTGGTTTTCCTTCAGTTTTTTGATCGTCTCAAGTATTTGAGAACATTTTTACTTTTTGGTTCAGTTTTAATTTTCCACACCAGGACTTTATGAAAATGATTTCATATTTGTGAACCAGCAGCTTCAAAGATCAAACTGAAGCAGAGACAGACCCGGAGCGTTGGGCCCGGGGAGGGGGGGGTTCCTTTAGTTTGAGACTTTTCATGACGTTGGACCGGATCAGACCGGATGGAGAATGATCCAAACACAAACATCGTTCTGTTCAGATAACTTCCTGAACACGTTTAAAACTGAAAACGCTGTTCGTTAAAGTTAGTTTTAGTAGCCGACAGTAGTTGTTTTAGCTGTTTGGCTGTTCCTATTTTTAATTCAGAATATAAAGAAACTAAAATCAAAATGAGAAAAAAACTGCAGCTTCTGCTGAAATACAGCTGAGAGACTGAAGCGTGATGGAGAAGCTGAGACTCGGTTATTAAAGTAAAATCAGCTGAACACAAGCTAAAACATGAAGGGAGCTACATGCTAGCTGAGTCACACAGGATCATCTAAAATGTAAATCCAAAAGCCTAGCTAAAAGCTTAAAGTAGCAAAAGGGTAGCCTAAATAAAAAAAGTAGATTACTAGCTAAAAGCAACTGAACAATAGCTAAAAGCTAAAATTATCAAAACACTAGCCAACAGCCAAAAGAAGCAGAACACTAACTAAAACAAAAACTAAAGAAGCTAAATGTAGCAAACTGCTAGATAAAATGTTAAAAGGCATGCTAAAACTAAAAACACAGTTTACTAGCTAAAAGCTAACAGCAGCAGAATGGTAGCTAAATGTGAAAAATAGCACAAGGCTCGCTATAAGCTAAAAAAAAAAAGAAGCTTAAACAGAACCAGCAGCCGAAGCAGAATTCATCTTCATGTGTTTCTATGAGGAAATGTTTTTAAATAAAGTGAAATATTTTGAAAAGTATAAAAGTTATAAAAACCAGAAGTTGTAGCAGAAATCGGCTGAACGAGCCGAAGGTTTTGACGTGTGAACATCTAAAGCTGCAGGACTAATTCAGAAGTTGTTAGATCATAAAAAACGTTTGGTAAAATCAAACAGGTGCTGCTGAAGCTTCACAGGCGGCGGGTGACAGGCATTCAGCTCTTACAGGCGTTCAGCTTCAGGAACTGATCTGAGCTGTGAGATCACAAAGTTCTGGTTCTGACCCAGAGCTGACGTTCATACCTGACATGTTTCAGCTGTTGTTGGAGCGGCAGCAGCTGAAGGCAGGTCTAATGGTTTCATCATGTTTTTGCATCTTGCAGCTGTTTTTTTTAACCGTGAGCTGATTTCTCTGATTCTTTGAACACCAGTCGTTACCTGCTCATCTGTTGCCGTGGTGACGGGGAGCACGTAGCCGAACAGTGTTTGACCCGGCGCATGTGATAACAGCCGAATGTGAGACGGCTCATGAATGAAGTGTTTTACGTCACCGTGGAAACGGCTCAAACCAAAGATGGTCTTAAAGTGGCTCTTTAAGGACCTCCAGAGTCCAGAGATAACGTCCACCCTGTCTCGGTGTGTCTCAGGTCCCCACGTCCTCCACGGAGCTCAGCACCATGCTCCTTCCTCGACCTTCGTCCACCCAGGGCTCCGAGCGGAGGGGGAGGGCCCTGAGCGCCGCCAGCTACCTGACGGACGCCATGGAAGGTGAGGAGACGCTCGAGCTGCATGAAGAACCATTGGCTATGGAAATGTATGGCCAGCAGGTCACCTGAGGTCACCTGAGGTCACCTGAGGTCATACATTCAGACCAAAGGTCGTCTCTATGGCAACACTGTTGGTCTGGTTTTGACCCCAGCGTACGTCTTTCAGCACATTTCTTAATTATTGTAATTATTTTTAGCTGCGTCAACAACTCCAAAACTCCAAAATACAAGTTCTAACAGAGCTGGACTCTTATTCTGAAGAGCCTCTGCAAACTTTAGTTTGAAACTCCAGGTCTAATCCTCTTCCTGCCTTTTATATTTGTTTGTTTTTTTTAAACATAAGTTTTTGTTCATTCCTCTGTGTCTTCAAATCTCTACAAAAGTCATGTAAATGATTTAAAAACATATTTTAAAACCAAAATGCTGCACAATAAATGATGTAATAAATAAATAAATAATGGCATATGTAATAAATAAATAAATAATGACATAATGTAATAAATAAATAAATAAATAATGACATAATGTAATAAATAAATAAATAAATAATGACATAATGTAATAAATAAATAAATAATGACATAATGTATAAAACGACAGCAGATAAAATAAATAAACATCAATAAAAACAATCAAAGCAGTGAAGAG
>NW_023619138.1:0-13352 GCF_014905685.2 Nematolebias whitei
ATTATGGTCATGAGGTCTTGAAATATTGTGGCCCTGAGGCCTTGAGACCTTGCAATCTTGTGGCCCAGAGTCCTTGAGACCTTCAGATCTTGTGACCCTGAACCCTGAGTCCTTAAGATATTGTGGCCCTGAGGCCTTGAGGCCTTGGAACCCTGAGGCTTTGAGACCTTGCAATCTTGTGGCCCTGAGCCCTTGAGACCTTCAGATCTTGTGACCCTGAACCCTGAGTCCTTAAGATCTTGTGACCCTGAGCCCTTGAGACCTTCAGATCTTGTGACCCTGAACCCTGAGCCCTTAAGATCTTGTGGCCCTAAGGCCTTGAGGCCTGAACACTACCAAATGTGTGAGGTCTGCTGAAGCATGTGGCCCAACCTGACAGTCTAGACCTTTTGACATCTGGACGTTGGGGGGGCGGGGCCTCAGTGGATCAGACCCGTCTGTCTGGTGTTCACCACAGATTAGATTGAAATAATCTGAAGAATTCATGCAGGCACCACTCTGAGCTTCTTGTTGTTCCTCAAACCGTTCATGCAGAGCGACAGAGTGAGTTTCCTGCAGAAGAAGCTGCTGCCACAGAGATCACTGCTTCCAACATGAGTTGATGCGTATGAAGTAAGGCGTGGGAAAAGTCTAAATACCACCTCTGGCACTATTGACGGAGTCAGCACTCCTGGAGGGTGTTATAATAAATCACAAAGAAATAAATATATTTGTTGCAGTCCATCACAAGTAAAGGAAAAAACTCTGGCGCCATGAGAAAACTCCATCAGTACTTTGTTGGAGCACCTCAGTTTTTTCCAACAGCTCTGAGACGTGGACCAAACAGAACTCAGGCTGACTCCAAACGTTTCTGCTGGTCTCAGATCAGCTCTGCATGTTGGAGTTTTATCATCAACCAATTCTTCAGTTTCCACCAGAGATCCAGACTGTTGGCGGGTCACGTTCACATTCTTTCCTGAAGGACAGTTTCCTGTTGTTTGGTGATGTGGATGTGGATTATTATTAAAATTATTATTATTAAAATCTTTAATTAAACCAAATCAACAAGCTAACAGCTAATCTGCTATTCCAGCATATCCTAATAAAGCTAAAATGAATTACCGCTGCTGTATAAACAGCTCCACTTTTAAGCTCTGCTGTAATTAACGCTAAATAATACTTCAGAAACCTTCACGCTTCCATCTGACCTTTGTTTACATGGAGTTCTGTGATTGTTTACATGTAAACAGGACCAGCAGTAATGGAACCAACAGCTAACATTTGGTGTGGTAGTAGCTGAGAGTCATTCACACAGAACAACACAAGATGGCCTTAGTTTAAAGCTGGGGCAGCTTCTACACAGAAACCCACCTGAAAATGGCTGAACTGTTCCTTTAATGTAAACCGGAGCCAATCCTCTCGCCTGTGTTTCCGCAGGGGGTCGGCACAGACCAGGGCATGGGAGACATCCTCCAGAAGATGGGCGTAGGTGAGGGTGAGGGCGTCTCCTTCAACCACTTCTGGACCCTGATCCAGTCCGTAGCCACGTCGCAGTTCGGCGCCATGAGCGGCGGGTCGGGCTCGTCCTGCAGCTGCATGCTCCTGTGAGCCGTCCCCGTCTAAAAGCTGGAGCACAGTCCTCACGTCTTTAGACATTAAAGTGCAGTTCAACATGTATTCAGTGGTTTTCCACAGTTCATCTCATCTGTTTTTGCCTCTGTGTCACTGAAGCTCCGGTGCAACAGTTTCGTCATGTTTGTTAGATTATAAACAAGACTGGAAATGTCCCCTTGTCTCCCTGAAGAAGGTCCAAATGAGCTGAAGACCTCCGCCGCTCCATCTGGAGGCAGGCAGTCATTCCAGCTGTTGGCTCTGGACCTCTTCTTTCAGGACAAACAATGCAATTAAAAAAGTTTTAGTTTTGTTTCAAAGAATACTGATTTCCTTTACACTAAAATCCACAGATCCTTGATAATCCAAGCAGACAGAGGAGATGATTGAATGTTTCAAATATTTTAATTTCATATCAAATGTTTCATATATTCAGATTGTCTTCATCTGTTTTGAAATTTGAACATCTCGACTACAATCATCAAATTGGAATAAATTATTTCAATAAACTGTTGATTTGACGAGGAGTAGTGCCATTTTTTCTGCATTAGTCTTGTTGTTATTGTTATTTCTTCTCTTTTGACTTGGAGTTGTGTTTCCAGGGCAGCCCTGGGCCTGAATACCTACAAGTGCTGACAAATAAATGCTAAGTAACACTAACCGCATTTAGAACCCACTACCTTCAGACGTTTGCTCATTAAACATTAATATTTCAGCTCACAGACGAATCCCAAAGAGCTAAACAAGAGGTTCTGTTCTGATTCTAACTGCACAAAAAACTTTTATTAGCATCTGTTTGCTTCGTAAGGGTGGTGTCAAATACAAAATAAGGACGATAACAGCATTAAAGAGATATTCTGCCTTTTTGAAGCAGGTTTTCGTATAAAGGTTGTAAATATCTTACCTGTTGTAGATGGCATTTTCAGTGACCTAACCTTGAAGAACATACTTGCAAACTTGATGCTTTTTGGCGAAAATAGCCGATTTCAATCAAGAATATGTCACTTACATGAATCGTCTAGATCTGAAGAGGTTCCAGGTGAGTTTTCTGACGTACCGTATATTTTAATTTAGTTAGTTGGCTCTGCTCAGATTTTCTGTATGCTCAGCAGTCTGGTTAAACTTAAACTTTTCCCCTCTCTCAAAATTTTTAAATAAATACATAAAATGAGGATGTTCAAAAGAGCTACAGGTATGTTTGAAAAACAAATACATTTTATATATATACATATATGTATACAGTACATACACATATGTAGAACCTCATTTCAAAATATATGAAATTTCTCTTTAGTTGTATAATTTTAATTGTACTAATTATTTCAGGCTGTATGCTTTGTTGTCTTCAGACCATAAAGTATTTTGGATCTTAGCTTGTAAGTTTGTAATTTGAATAATTATTAAAATAATTATAGTATAATAATAAGTTCTGCATTCTTTTATAATACAAGATGGAGGATTTCAAATAAAAAAACTGTAATTTTTTCAATTGAATTTATTATTTAAAAAAGTGTGGTAGGTGTGTCTGATCAAAATAATGATTTGTACACATTTTAAGCAGGAAACAGAACCAAGCATGAGAGAAAAATTCTTGTTTTCTTGTTGACATTTTATTTTGTAATGATAAGAATGACAGAAGCCCAAAGAAGTAACGATGTTTGTCTTTAAATTACCAGGTTTAACTGTGTTACAGGAAGTAGAAAGTATGTTGCTGTTGTTTATTTGTGTACAAAGACAGAATACGAACGGTCCGGTCTCGTCAGGTTCTAGTGAATCAAATTTAACCTCAAGTGAACAAAAACAGATTCCACCGAGTCGTTATTTATCAAACCAAATGTTGCAGCTGTGTAAAGACCCCGACCCAGCAGCTTGTAGAACCTCCTCCAGAACCAGAACCTCAGTAGTTCTCTGTAGGACTTCATCTCTCTCATGGTTGTGGAGGAGTTCTGGACCACTCTTCTTTCCATCATTGAGGTTTCTCCTCAGCTCTCTCTATATTTCTATCAGGTTGAGGTTCTGGACTCTGACTGGACCACTGCAGCACCTTGGTTCTGTTCTTTCTGACCCGTTCTGTTGTAGATCAGCTGCTGTGTTTGGGCTCATGGTCCTGTTGGACCCAGTTTGGTCCAAGCTTCAGCTGTTGGACAGATGGACTCACATCTGACTCCAGAACCTTTTAGTCTACAGAGGAGTTCTGGTCCACTCAGTGACTGACAGGAGCCCAAACCATCAGCCTCCACCACCGTGCTGACAGCTGAGGAGCTGCTTGCTGCAGTGCATTCTGGGTAAACATCTGTCCTTTGGTCTGGTTCTGGTCCAGGAGTCTTGTGGTTCCTTCAGATGAAACTTTACGCCTGAGTCGAGCGGCCATCTTGTTTTTAGACAGAAGAGGTTTCTCCTGCAGCCCTTCAAACAAACCAGACCTGTGTTTCTGTCCTGACCTTTGACCTGCTGACTGACTGTAGAGTCTGAGATGGAGCTCCTGCCAGTTTTATTATTTGTCTGAGCATTGCACAGTCTGACATTTGGGTGACTTTGCTGTGGTCTGATCCTTCTTATTGTGTCTTGATACTTAAAACCAAATAATTGAAGGAGTGGACTTTCTTCGTCCTTTTATTGTACTTTGCAGCTCTACAGGCAGTATTCTTATAAACTGTAAACGTTAATGCACAGAAAGAATTCATAGCCAACTAAACTACTCACTCGTGAAACAACAAACTAACGTTGTACTCTAACTGCATGCTTCAGTTCCCATGAAAAGTGGGAGCGCATCCTCTCTTCAGCTTTTTTCCTTCAGGTGTGCCTCGAAAATATTCCAGATAAGATGAGAACACATACTTATTCATTACTTTGATCCTCCCAAAGATTTCCAGCTCCGTTTGGTCGTTGTGTCTGAAAGCATCCATCATCTGCTTGGATTTGACGTACAGCGCGTTTTCCTTCGCCACAACTTGATCTAACCAGGACTGCCTGCTCTGCGGTGCCATTTCATAATCCTCAACTGTGCAGCCATAAAACCCTCGCTTCAGATGTTCAGGCCAGGGCTGCTCCGTCACCATGGGGTGCTCATCCCCCACGAAGGCCGTGCACAGGGGGCTGTCAGTCCCCTGTGCACGGCCCACTTCACAACCGATGACGCTCATGAGGAAAAGGGAAAAGGTTCTGAAGTTACGGACTGACGCTGAGAACACTGCGGACATGAAGTACCGGCCCCATCGCTCACAGTTGTAGGTGCACTGCTGGAACTGAAACGTCTGCTGGCAGAAGCTGGTAAATTTCGACGCCTTCAGACCCTGCTGCAGCTCCTGCAGAGACGACGCTCCCTGCTGGTCGCCAAACGTTTGGAGGAAATGTTCCACTTCGGCTCTGTTGTCGGTTCTCATGAACTTGCCCATTAAACTGACGCTAAGATTTTTATCGTGCACCTTGTAAATGCATTCGTTCAGAACATAGTAGAGGTCCGAAGCCATCTCCTCTCTGGCACTGTATCGTATCTCCACCAGCAGATCTTGGATGTTAACGATGTGTTTAAGGACAATGTTATCCGCTTGTGTCGACTCTGGCTCTTTAAGCCAAACTGCTTGCAGGTGGTTGTCACCCGGGATGTAATCGGGGGCACGCCTTTTGCCACTCTCCTCAAAAAACAAGCTCCAGGTTAGACCCTCCAGGCAGTCGATAGAGGGGTACTTCTTGCGTAGTTCCATCGGAACAAACATCTGAGGATGACTTGGCCACGCCAGCGTCTGAAGATACAAAATATGTCCTTTATAATTTGGGAACACCGACCCCACACAGCCAAGTGTTTTCCTTGTCAACAGATCTCCTCTAGGGTTTAGTTCAGCACTGATTCTGCTGCTGTGGTCGTGGGATTTCCAGAACCCATTTAGGCCACTCATTATCTCCCCATCAGAGGTCACTGACAGGAGGCTGTTGTGGAGGTGAAGCTTTGTTTCCACGTTGAGGGATCGAAGGATTTGCAGCAGCTTCCGAGCAAAGTGCTGGTCATTTCCAAGGTTGCAGCTGACAAGGCTGACAGTATCAATGTGACTAATGTTAAGTCCAGTCTTCAGGGTGGACACGTGTCTGGCAAGTTCCTCGGGGCCCAAACCTGCAAACTGGAATGCTCCGGTGGCCGTCTGACTTCCATGACCAACCAGTACCATGTCTCGGTGCTGAGATGGCAACATAAGGCTTCCATGTAGAAGATGCAGTGCCCCCTTGATGTACATCATGAGATCTGATGCAGTTTGATGCCTTTTAAACAAGTAAGTCGCTGATTCAGTCACTGCTGTGTTGTTCTCCATTATAATTATTGTTTGGCGCCTGCATACATGGCCATCATCCCTGGGGGGTCACACAAGACTGATCAGACAATATCTCCATCAGACATTACTTCTATATTACAATATTTAACCATTTAATGGTGTCTCACTGTAACAGTAGTTAAGGCATTTAATATGTTAATATGCAGTATTGATCGAGAGATTCCAGTCAAAACTAATACTTTGTTGTAGCGGTGGCATTATTTTATTTGGATTTGGTACACATTTAATAGCAAAAAGGTTTTCCTTAGTTATTTAGTAAGAATTGCTTTGTTACAGTAAAAAAAAGGAACAGAGATGTATCTAAACAGGTACATGGGCTTGTTGCACAAGTTGTATACTGAAGGGAATGGGCTAGGGCTGTGCATCCGAGGTCTGCAGCCAATATGATATGTAGCTCAACACACTCTTCATAATCCAATACAATAAAATTACATGAGCAGGAAAATCTATACAAAACAATACGATTCAAACTTTAATGGAATATTTTGCTCATTTCAGAAGTGGTGTTCTGTTAAATAATTATCAATAGTTGGTCAGTCCTCGATCAGTGTTTTTCAAAGTGGGGGCCGCCAGGGGGCACTAGGGGGGGCCTCAGAAAGCTGGAGAGAAGAAGATTTTAAAAAAGCACAAATAAAAAATAGTAATGATAATAACAAAATTGCCCACTAGGGCAATCTGTATCTGTCATTTCCAAATAAACACGCTTGAGCGAGGTTAGATTTCTGTTGTTTGTTCTTCTGGTTTGTTGAAAAGTTGTTGTTTTCGGTGTGAATATAATTCAGTGTTTAAAACATGTTAGTTAATAACATTTTTATGCTCAGCAGCTGTAATAATTAATTGAATATAGTGAATAAAAGTTAAAACATTCTACAAGTTGATGTTTCTTTACGTATTTAGTAGAATTGTTTGTAGGTTTGCGAGGGGGGCCTCGGCCATAAGCTAATGCTGTGGGGGGGCCATGGCATGGAAAAGTTTGAGAACCCCTGCTAGATTGTTGCATCTCATCAGTCCAATTGTTTTCTCAACCCCTGGCTAAGTGTAGCTGTCTCAGTACCATTGGTATGTAAAGGCCTACGAACAGCACACACATCCTGAAGTAACAAATGCTGAGAAAAAAGAGACCAACTAAACAAACGATGTACAAAAGTGTAAACAAAATATGGGTTTATGCAGCATTATTTCACATTAAATGTTTACATCACAATCTATGTTGTTGGTTTGTTTTATATTTACTGGTTTGAGTTCTTTTTTTGTTTCGATGGTTCATTGTTTTGCCTCATTGGGTCCCGTTTTGTTCCCGTGTGTTCTTCTGTGCAACCAGCTGCTTCTATCAGTACTTTTCCACAGTTAGCCTCAGCTCCTCAGGGCTGCCACGCCCACCTCACCTGTTCTCCATTCCCATTAGTCTCAGCTGCAGCCACCTCCCTCATTAGCTCCTTTTTATTCCCTCTGTTTCTCGCTATTCACCATTTGAGCATTTTTGGCTTTCATGCCATGTCCAGTCCTCCTCGAGACATTGTTGTGCCTCCTTGTGATTCTCCTCGAGTTTTTGCAGGTTTTGCTGCCACAACAACGGTTTGTTTTAGTTTTATAACTTAAAAAAAATTGGTTTTGAGGTACTTGTGTCAAGTTTACATTCTGGGTTCAAACCTCCTGCTAAAACCATGACAAGTTTATGAGAAACAGTTGTTCAGTACCCCGGTCATAAACCAGCTCTTGCTTGGCTAGCCTTCTTTAGCCCAATCTAGATGAAGGTTTGTCCTTTTTGCTCCACATCACATCCTCAATGATGGAAGTCACGGCTGATACTAACTATTGATAATTCCCATCACTTCAAACATGACCAGACCTTCCCTTATAATATGTCATCAGGATCAGAGGTTCTTTGGTGGCTGTTTTGCACTTTTTGTGATCACTGTTTCAGTTTGTTTTGTTCTCAGTATTTTATTTTATATTTATATATATATTGATTTGTGTTTGTCCTTCTGAATGTATATTTATTCATAAACACACTTTCCACAGAACAACTGTGTCAACTCTTGAAACTGTGCCTGCAGTCAACCTACTTCACATATGGGGAGCAATATTATAGGCAGAAACATGGGTGTGCTATGGGGTCTCCAGTTTCTCCTATTGTTGCCAACCTGTACATGGAGGAGGTAGAAAAGAGAGCCTTGACGTCCTTTTCAGGGACACCACCAAGTCTTTGGTTCAGGTATGTTGACGACACCTGGGTTAAAATTAAATCTCAGGAAGTCCAACATTTTACTGACCACATCAACTCTGTGGATAAATACATCAAGTTCACACGAGAAGATGAAAAAAACGGCAAGTTGGCTTTCTTGGACTGTGAGGTCTCAGTCTCTGATAGAGGACATTTGCAAACCGAGGTGTACCGCAAACCCACCCACACAGACCAGTATTTGCAGTTTGACTCCCATCACCCTTTGGAGCACAAGTTAGGAGTCATCAGGACTCTGTATCACAGAGCAGACAGCATCCCCACTAGCTCAGGAGCCAGGCAGAAGGAGAAATCCCACACAAGACAGGCTCTAGAGCAATGTGGATATCCTAACTGGGCCTTCCTGAAAGCAGAGAAGAAACCCAAACAGGACTCCAGTCAGCCATCAGGTGAAAAGGAGGAACCCAGACCCAGACCAGTGGTCATTCCATATGTTGAGGGAGTATCAGAGAAACTGAGACGTTTATTTTCTAAACATAACGTCCCAGTGGCTTTTAAACCCCAAAATACATTACGGCAAAGACTGGTTCATCCCAAAGATCCAGTCCCCCGGCACAAACAGAGTAATGTTGTGTATGCTGTTCAGTGTCAGGAGGGCTGTGATCAGTCTTACATCGAGGAAACTAAACAGCCACAGGCCAAAAGGATGGCCCAGCACAGAAGATCAACATCATCAGGCCAGGATTCTGCGGTCTACACTCATCTCCAGGCCAGCGGTCACTCTTTCAGGGATGAAGATGTTCACATCCTGGACAGAGAGGAACGATGGTTTGAGAGAGGAATAAAGGAGGCCATCTTTGTGAAAAGAAATCGTCCATCGTTAAACAGGGGTGGAGGCCTCCGGGTTCAACTGTCCCCCTCTTACAATGCTGTGATTGCTAGTATCACTCAGCCCTCTGTGAACAGTAAACAGCCATCAGTGTGCTAATGATCCATTGTTAGGCTGATGGTCCTTCTTGAGCATGTGATCAGCTGGTTTTGGTTGTCAGCAGCAAAACTGGTTGATCCACTCTGAGAAGGTGCTATTTAAGAGACTGAGCTGAATACAGCACCTCAGACTGAGGAAGTCTCTTGGATGAGAGATGAAACGTTTCTAGATTTTTTTGCTTTGTTTTGTTTTTGTTTTTTTTGTTTTTTGAATGTCCAGAGGACCAGATTGAACTTTTTAAACAATGGCATGTTTCTTTATCTCCAGATATGTTTAAAGGTACAAACAAGAAGGGAAAAGTGCAATGTTATTCAAGGCACCATGCCCACACCCTTAAAAGTACAAGTGAAGCATCAAATGAAGGGACTTACATTTTTTTTTTTTTTACTGTGTTGTTGTGGTTTTAAGTATGTTTATTTACCCTCACTTGGTTTATTGATTTAAAATTATTTGTACAATTCTACAAATGCCCCTTCATAAACTCCCCAAATACTTTGAGGTTTGGTCAACATTTTGTTGAACATCATTTGGTATGTTCAGATGTCGTACCTGTTCACTGGAGTGAAGTCGACCTGAGGGCTGCAGACCTTCTGATCTGAAACAAACGGGGGGGGGGGGGGGGTTACTCTAGAATTATGGCACAAACTCTAAACCTACTAAATATTAAAAAACTAAAGATGAAAATCATTTCAGTTTATTTCTGTAGCTCCAAGTCACAACAGAAGTCACCAAACAAAAACATTCACAATTAGTAAAAGTTCTCTATCTATAGACCCAAACAGATCACCCAGCACCAGACTCGCCCCAACACCTGATGAAGAGCTTCTCAGTGTGACCTCAGCAGAAGTGAGGAGTACTGTCAGGAGGATTAATCCTCACAAATCAACAGGCCCAGACAGCATCATGGGGAAGGTGCTGAAAGACTGTGTCGATCAGCTCTGCGAGGTGCTGACCGACATCTTTAACACCTCACTTACCCTGGAGACAGTTCCCACCTGCCTGAAGACTGCCACCATCATCCCAGTCCCAAAGAGCTCTAAAGTGACTGGTCTGTATGACTATCGGCCAGTGGCCCTCACCCCGATAGTCGCTAAATGCTTTGAAAAACTGGCCATGACTCACATCACAACAACCATCAACATCAACGAGGACCCTCATCAGTATGCATACAGTGAGAATCGATCAACAGAGGACGCCATCTTCTCTGTGGTCCACACTGCTCTCAACCACCTGGAGCAGAAAAACTCATGTCCGTATGCTCTTTGTGGACTTCACATCTGCCTTCAACACCATGATCCCCCAAACCCTGATGGACAAATTACTCACACTAGGAATAAGCCCCTCCATTTTCAACTGGGTCCTACCATACCATACCATACCACTTTATTTATAAAGCACTTAAAACAGCTACAAAGCCAACCAAAGTGCTGTACAGACAAAACAACAGGTAACACACAAAGCACACAAAGCAAAATACAAAATGAGGTAAATCAGACTATAGACAAAAAATGATGCAGATAATGACGACAAACCAGTGTGGAGCATACAGGATCAAAACACAGATCATCTGGTGTTGAAAGCTACTGAATAGTAGTGAGTTTTTAAACGGGACTTGAAAACCGAGAGGGAGGGGGCCTGTCTGACAAGCAGAGGTAACTCGTTCCAGAGTCTTGGTCCTGCTACAGAGAAGGCCCTGTCACCTCAGCGCTTAAGACGAGTTCCTGGAACTGTGAGGAGCAACTGGGCCGCTGACCTCAGGGAGCGTGGTGGGACATACAGTTGTAGCAAATCAGAGAGATGGTGGGGGGCGACACTGTTCAGTGATTTGTAGACATACAGTAGTATTTTGAACTGGATTCGTAAGTGAACCGGTAACCAGTGCAGTGAGGCCAAAACTGGTGTAATGTGCTCTCTTTTGCCCGTACTGGTTAAAAATCGGGCTGCTGCATTCTGGACCAGTTGTAGTCGTGCAATGGAGGTCTGACTGATACCAAACAGGAGTGAATTGCAGTAATCAAGCCTAGATGTAATGAATGCATGTATTACTGTTTCCAGGTTATTTTTGGACAATATGGGCATCAGTTTAGACAGCCGCTTCAGTTGGAAGAAGCATGATTTAACAATCATGTTTACATGATTGTTAAGCTTCAGGGAAGGGTCCATTATCACGCCCAAATTAGTGACTCTTTGTTTTTCTGACAGGGTTAGAGTGGAAAGGTCGATGCAGTGATTTGTGATCGTGTCATTGGGAGGGAACAACATGACTTCAAACTTCTTCTTTTCATTGAAACTTAAGAAGTTTAAAGCCATCCAGTCCCTGATGTCAGCCAGGCAGTTGAGCAGAGGTTGAATAGAGCATGTACCATTGTGTCTTAGGGGGAAGTAAATTTGACAGTCATTGGCATAGAAGTGGAAGGGCATGTTGTGTTTCCGGAAAATAGCACCAAGCGGCAGCAGGTATAAAGAGAATAGGAGGGGACCCAGTATGGACCCCTGCGGAACCCCCCATTTAAGCTCTGCCTCTGCAGAACTAAAATCCCTGATGGAGACACAAAAGGATCTGTCAGTGAGGTAAGATCTGAAACAACTGAGGGCTGATCCTGTGATGCCCACCCACTGCTCCAACCTAGCAATGAGGATCTCATGGTCGATGGTGTCAAAGGCGGCTGTGAGGTCCAACAGGACAAGCAGCACACAATCACCGGTATCTGTGAATCTGAAGATGTCGTTAAAGACCTTCAGCAGGGCAGTTTCAGTGCTGTGGAGAGGTTTAAAGCCAGATTGGAAAAGCTCTAAGATGGCATGATCCTCCAGGAAGCACTTCAACTGGGACTCGACTATTTTCTCCAGTACTTTAGAAACAAATGGGAGTTTGGAGACAGGCCGGTAGTTGGAAACGACTGAGGGGTCAAGGTTTGTTTTTTTTTCAGGAGAGGCTGGACAGCAGCATGTTTAAAGGATTTTGGCACCACGCCAGTGGATAAACTACTGTTTACTATGGCAAGAATGGACGGACCTAGAGTTAGAAAAACCTCCTTTAGTAGTCGAGGGGGGACCACATCAAAGGGGGAGCCAGAAGGTTTCAAGCTGCACATGACCTGCTCTAGAGAAGATAGAGTGATGGGTTCAAAATTCAAATGGAGCTACAGATTGAGGTGGGATGGATGGGTCATGAGTTGTAGGGGAAATGAGAGCCATGGTGGTCGCAATTTTTTCCAAAAAGAAATGTAAGAAGTTCTCGCACAGCTCAGTCAAGGCTTCCAGAGGTGATGGTTCAGTGAGGTGGAGAACAGAGTTTAGGGTGGAGAAGAGGACACGTGGGTTGTGAGTTTGAGGTAACTATATCAAAGAAGAATTTTGATTTAGCAGCTTTTACTGTTTTCTGATAACAGCGCCAACTCTCTTTAAGTATCTGAAAAGAGACCTGCAGCATGTCTTTCCTCCACTTTCACTCCGCCCTCCTACATTGCTGCCTAACGGCCTTGGTGACGTCACTCAGCCAAGGTTCTGCTCTGAGTTTTGATTTTTTGGTTTTAACAGGCGCAACAGGATCAGAGTCTTTAAGCAGACAGAGTTGAACTGGGATGTCAGCTCCTCAGTGGTGGTGAGAAACACTGGGACCTGAATGATCATTTCAGAGCTATAAACATCTGTGAAACGTGCGGCAGTGAAGTGGTTAATGGTCCGAGTGTGACGTGCAGGAATGCACGACTTAGGAGTTAGATGGGGAAGGGTGAACTCAAACCGGACTGGCATGTGGTCTGAAAAGTCCTAGACTCCTTAACAAACAGACCACAGTCAGTGAGGATCCACAACTTCTCCTCCTCCACCACTATAATCCTCAGCACTGGCTCACCTCAGGGATGTATGCTGAGCCCTCTCCTGTTCACTCTGCTCACGTATGATTGTGCAGCTACCCATCCAGGCTGTCACATTGTAAAGTTTGCAGATGATACAACGGTAGCTGTATTTGCTGTAGCTGATGTCCAGCTGTAGTTGGACTCATCACAAACAATGATGAGTCCAGCTACAGGCAAGAAGTGGAACACCTGGAGAGCTGATGCAAAGAGAATAACCTTCAAATCAATATAAAAAAGACAAAGGAGATTATTGTGGACTTCAGAAGGAACAAACACACCTACTCCCCCTTGAACATAAGAGGATCTGCAGTGGAAGTGGTCTCCAGCTACAAGTACTCGGGAGTGCACCTGAACAACAAACTCAGCTGGAGCAACAACACCACCAGCCTGATCAAGAAAGTTCATCA
>NW_023619139.1:0-13337 GCF_014905685.2 Nematolebias whitei
GGGGTGTTGAAACGGGGCTAAGGGGAGGAGGTGCAACAGCACCTGTCTGGGGTGGTTGTAGCTGACCCTGTTCGTCTCTGAGTCTCAAACCAGCTAGCTCCATGTCAGAAATCAGGTTTGTAGCTGTAGCAAGCTTCTCCTCACAAGCTGTCAGGCGCTCATGTGTTGTCTGATTTTCACTTTGTAAATTCAGCCAACTTCGGAGTACTATCTCCTTGTCTGCCTTGCAATCGTCCAGCTCCTTTAATGCCACCTGCAATCGTGCTTGTAACATATTGTTATCTGCACACGCGGCTTCGTACGCTCGTTCCTTATCCGCAATCTTCACCTCATATGATTGAGCCTGTTCTGACAGCTCAGTCTTTGAGAGGTCCCTATCAGTCTGAATTTGTTGTTTCAGCAACTCAGATGCTGTTAACAATTCGTCACACCTCTCTTTTTCGGACTCATATCCGTTGAACAGTAAGGTATTTCGTTCAACCAGACGGTCCAGTTCCGCCTTCAGAAGCAGAGCAATTTTTGCCAACCGTTCACGGCTGGACTTCGTGTCCTCCTTCACTTTAGCTGCTTTTGACAACGTCTGCAGCTCCTCATATCTTTGATCATCATCAAGGTCTAGCAATTGCTCTAATTGTTTGCCAATAATTGAATTTGTTAAAATGTGTAAGGCTGTCTGGACCGCATCCCCGGATTGTAAGGGGTCAGTGTTTACCTCTTCGTCCTCCATTATCTGCTATTTAGAAACTAAACAGAAGATGTAAATGTTTAGGTAGTAAAATAAAATCAGAAGAGTTTCTCTCTACTGATGTATTTACTTTTATTTAGTGAGTTTACAATTAAACGTGTATTATCCTTCAAGCAAAATGAGTAAACTATTCAACTCTGTGAACATTTGTAACTGTACCTTTTTTTTAAAAAAGTTTCTAATTTTATTTTGTACCTTTATAAGGAATTATCAGTGAATAAAATCTTTTTGGTAAATGCTCTTTGCATAAATACCTTTTTAACTTTAAAAATGCAAGATAACAGTGTTTATTCAGCTTTGAGGAAGTTTGTTAACTCAAAAATTGCCTTACAGAAAAATAAAAACGTTTAATTTCACTCTTTACCTAAAAACGAAGTGAAACCTGTGATCCCACGTCTTCTCCACAAGATGTCAGTACAACCTCAACAATTTCAACTCCGACACTGTTTGTGTTGTCCACTAGGGGTGCTATAACTTCCTGTGGCGTCCGGTCGTTAGCTTGTTAGCTAAAAATTAGCATCGGCTAGACTCGGTGAAAACCAAGACCTCTGAACGGATTTTTTACACAAACGTGGCAAAATTTTTGCAATCAGACTTTATATCATGAAACATGAGTTTTGTGGGACAAAATTGCAGCTTTATTTAGTGATTTTAAGCACGGTAAAGCTCATTTCCGACTTGGGGGAAGTGACGTGACACGTCATACATCCGGTCGTTAGCTTGTTAGCTTAAAATTTAGCATCGCTAGCGTTGTTCAAAACATCATTTAATGACGGATTATAAACTCTAACGTGGCCAAATTTTAGCGATTAGACATCGAAGAATTTAAACAGCATTTCAGAACACAGTTTTAATGCGCTTTTCAGCGTTAAAAAGCAGATTTTATTCCCTATGAAAACGAGTTTCCATATCCGGGTCACGTGACTGAAATCACCAATGACAAGCAGCGCAGGGTTGAGAGGAAGTTACGTAGGCACGCATTCAACCTTCTCAGCAAATCAGAGCGCTCCACACAGCAACTAGCATGATAGATTAGCGTCAACCGTTTCGTCTTGTAAACTGTCAAAATGCACTTTGTCCTGTTAAAAATGTAACGAATCAACTCCCTGAGCTGCACGGAGACGGCGCTCCGTGACAAAACGTCTTTTAGCTATTTAAACAACTCGTCCGAATTTTCCAGAACCGAGCCGTCCAGAACCGAACCTCCCGTCCGTTTGGACCTCAGTTTAAACAGAATGCAGCGTTTTTCACAGCTCATCAGCTCTTAGTTAACATAACAGGCGTACAATTTCAGCTTTCATAAAGACTTATGACACAATTTCAGCTTCTAACATCACTAGCCCATCGCTTAGAACATGCAGCGTTTCGCTTCAGCGGCGCAGCATGAGCTGCGTTTTAGACTTCAAAGGCGCAGCTCTAGCACGCTGCGTAAACATGCACTGTTTTGACTGCTACTTTCCACATGCCAACATTTAAAATCAATGTTTACACGGTTACAGTCCATTTATGAGCACGTGACGGGCCACCAGTTTGTAGATGAACAGATGCTGGGATATATTCATCATTTAACACGGATTCCTCATTTTTCTGGACTGAATAAAACGTGCATTGAATTTAAGGAAATGCAAACGTGAGACGTCATTTACGTTTGACCCATCAAAATGAATGCGGTCATTTATTTACAGAATCAAAGTTTAACATCAAACATTTACATTAATTTGGCAAATTATGAAAATAACAACATAAGCAATCAATCAGGAAAAATCATACGGCCATGATTTTTCCGTTGCTTCACCACAGACATTTATGAAAACTGTACAATTATGATCTTTTACCCACATGGATGTGGGTGAGCATTTTACACAGACATTTCTAAAATATCTGGAAGAATTTCTACTTGATAGAAAAGTTTAAAGATGGAAAGAAGTTTAGAGGGAGTAAGATGGTGTGTGAGGGGAGAAATGTTCACCAGAATCGACACTCTCCGGCTTTCTTCAGCTTTTCCTTACAGTACACTTAGGTGATGAAATCGGCTCCTTTACCTGGAGATGTCTCAGGTGAGATTCCGTTTAACGCACCCTTTCAGCGTCTCAGTAGGTTGGCTGTTACTCGTCCGAAGTAATGGCTAGTGAAAGTGTTATAATCCCATGGAACTCGGAAGAGCTTGTTGTCATGTCAGGATCATCCCGTCTCCATCAGAACATGAACAGAACTGGTTGGACTGTGTATCCAGCAGAACTCCAACAGCACTCCATCAGAACTGACTAGACCAGGAAGTACTGACATTTTAAAGACTCTTTCCCGGTTCACTTTTGGGATTTGTTCATTGGTCAGAAACGACCAGACGGGGTGTGTTTTGTGACGTAAGGGGTTAGAGACAGCGAGAATTGTTATGAAACAGATCAGAAATGTTCTCACAGACAGAGAGAGTTTTGTTTTGGCGCGTTTCAGAAACAGGTGCCAAAACTTCTCTATTTACGTCTGAGAGGATTCTAAAAACATGACAGTTCGTTCAACAACTTGTTTTTCGTTTGACTCCAACCTTGGAAACGCACACTTGCTCACTCAAAGGCAGAAATCAGAAAATGCATAATTATTCTGTAACAGCTTTGACATGAGAATAAAAATCATTACTCAGTTAATAAAATTGATTAGTTCACTGCAACATCTAAAATGGTTTGAACTAAGACATTTTGATTATCAACATTTGTAAAATAGTAATGATAATAAAAAGAGAGTGTTCTTTTCACTTGAATCTTCAAGAAAGAAAGTAGTGTTCTTTTCACTTGAATCTTCAAGAAAGAAAGTCTCAGGATGGGTGAACCTGTACCTCTGAGTTCAAATCAATGAAATGACAGTCCCTGTCCCACAAGGCTCTTAAGGTCAAGATTTTTGACCTTAGACTTAGTTTTTGACATGGGCCTAGTCCACTACAATAGTTATGTCGGCTCCACCATCCAGTAGGGCTTCATGTGTGACGACCCCTTCAAGTGTGATCGACAGGTAAGCTTTTTTAGTGACTCCCTTTCTGATCAGGTTACACAGGAACCTTGTAGGTTTTGGCCAACGTTTCTTCTTACGTTTACCTTTACCTGTGTAATCCCAGTTTTTCCGAACTGTTGGTGCAGCTGCTGCTTCTCCTGGGAGTTTGGCTTTTGACGGGCCTCCGTCATTGATGTACGAGATCACCCGCTCACTGTGTGTTGAGGGGCTCTCATTGTTTGTAACAACAAGGTCCTGGTGGCTGTCCATGACAGCGGCAACGTTGTTGTTCGTGTCACCCTGTTTTGACTGAACCGTTAGCACAGCTGTTGCTGTTTCTGAGATTTCAGTTTGTGACGGGTCACCGTCGGTGACGTGTGATTGTACCCCCCCTTTTTCAGGTGAGGGCGTGTCAGAATTTACAACAACAGCGTCATGGTGACTGTCTGCGACAGCAGTAATGGTGTTGTCTCTGTGCTCTGACTTATCAGCAATGATGTTGCCAAACAACGCGTTAGGTTGTTTGTCCGTGGCAACACCTTTCAACAATTCCAAGAACCGACACACACTCTCTGTCTCATCCAAGCTCAGAGGTCTGCGGCTCTCTTTCTGGACCTGCTGCTGTTTCTTTTTCGTCTCAGGCTGTTCAGCCGACGTGGTGGGGAAGCAGGTCCCCTCCTCTGGGGTTCCCAGTGGGATCCCTGGTTGTATGGGCCACTTTTGGTGCCATACTTTTTACCCTTAGGGCGTTCGTCCCCCTTCTGGTACATTCGTTCATCCTCCAGTTTCTTGGGAAACCATTTAGGATCTCGTCTGGACCAGGGGGCACTCACCTGTTGTGGTTTGGCTGCTGGGAAACCTCGTTTTCTCTCGCCTTTTTTGGGAGGGGGAGCTGAAGCTCTCGTCTCTTCCAATTCTAATGACTGGGCAGGAATCCTCTCACCTGGGAACACCTCAATGGGTGTTTTGGCCTGTGAACGGGCTTCAAAGACATTCACAGCACAACTTTTTATCTCACTGATGGATTTCTCTTTGAAATTAGCCATCATTTGCACTGACATTCTTATGTCAGGGTGGAGATTTTTGCATAAAACTAACTTAAACGCTTCCTCCTCCTCCATGCCGGTCTCGTTCCTGTAACCAAAATAAGCCTGCAAAATCCTGGAATAATATGCCCTGGGGTGCTCATTCTTACCTTGCATGACCTTGTCGGCGGCTGGTAACCGCCAGGTCCCGCGCAAGGGGTAAACTCTTTCATAAGAGCAGTACATAACAGGCGGTAATCCTTTCTTGTGGCATCAGGTTGACGTTCTATGAAAGAAAACACCGTCCTGGTTGAAGTGAGCCTGATCAAACCTACTTTATCCTCAATTGTAGCGTTGGGATAGCTTCTTAATTGGAAGTCAAGGTCATTCAGATAGGCCTTAGTGTCGGTTGAACCCAATGGCCCTGGCTCAAAGCATTGCATATATTTTGCAATTTTGTACAAATCCAAAATGGAGAGCAGCGGCTGTATGATTGGCATCGTAGGAACCAAAATAGCATGTGGAGGTGAGTCGCTAGACTCACATGGAGGCGGCAGAAGGGGATTAAGTGCAGGAGGTACAGCAAAATCCTTCTGAGGTAGTGGTGGGTGACCTGGACTCTGACTTTGTTCGTCTTTGAGTTCCAGAGTTCCTTGCCCCACGTCAGAAATCTCATTTGTTGTTGCGGCAATTTTTTCCTTACAGGCTTTTAAGCATTCACGTGATGTATGACATTCACTTTGTAAACGCACGCCTTGTTGGACTAACGCCGCTTTTTCCAATCTGCACTCGTTCAGAGCTTTTGATGTGAGCTGCACCTGTCGTTGTAGAGCATCATTGTCTGAACACAGTGCTTGGTACTTAATCCCTGTTTCACGTAGCTTCACCACATATGAGTCTTCTTGTAACGACAGCTGAGCTTGTGAGAGCTCTTTCTCACGTTTTAATTCATTTGCCCAAGTCTCCTTATCAAATTTAGACTGTGCCATGAGTCTTAGATACTCCTCTGTCTCGCTGTTTAACCTTATTGCAAGGTCTTCAGCCTTGATGGCCTCCCTATAAAATTTAGCTTTCAGCAAGAGCGCTAATTTATCCAGATGTTCATAGCTTGACTTTATTATGTCTGCAGAAGTCACACTTTCTGCAACTTCCTTCAGCTTGTCCAATAACTCTGTTGAGTTCATGCTGTCCACCTGTTCACCATATGGATGTAAGGATTCTGTTAGCAGCGTTAACGCTCTTTCTAACCAGTCCTTCTCATCACATGGAACAAAATCAGTGTCTGTTAAATCTGCCATGGTAAACCACTGTTCAGCAAACCTATCTCGTGAAATAGTTGCAAACTTAAGTTTTTAACAGGTAAATATTTTATTTAAGTGAGCAGAGAGATTCACACACTATTTAGCTCAGTGGTTCAATCAACAGTACTGTTATAAGCCAACTTTCCAATAAATGGGCCTCTGTTAAGGTCTTAACCCATAAATATTGTAAGTAAACGCCTTCTTAGCTAGTTACTTAATGTGCTTATTTTGTAACAGATACAATGAACCAGGCCATTTCAGTGTTATTTTTACTCAAATGCACTTAAAATTAATAAACCTGCAATTTTTCTAAAAGTCTCACAGCAACTTTAGTTTTCAAACACTTTCTAAGCAGTTTTAATTTACCAGAATTCGTTATTTAAACAGTACACAGAAACCTGGCTTGATTAACAAAAAATAATTTTAAATGAAAGCGAGTGTTCAGCTTTCTTTCAGTAAAACTGTTATACTCCTTTTTCAACAGCAGGTGGCGGTGTAAGCTTACTTTTACCGGTAGGAGTCTTATGACAACTTCCTGTGAACCGTCCTGTTGATATCAGGTCGTTAGCCGTTAGCTCCAATGTAGCAACGGTCGAACACGGTTCAAATCAACATTTATGGACAGATTTAAAGCTTTTAACGTGGCTTCTCTCAACAAGCACGCCTTATCTGCATGAACACATGAGCTTAGGAACAGTGTCAGGCTTTATTTAGCGTTTTTAAACACAAGGGAGGACTCGGTTAAACAAGCTTCATTTCCGGGGTCACGTGACTGTTCAGACACGTGCACATCAGAGGTGGGTTTTACAATCTGACAACAGAGGGAGTGGATGCACAGAAATATGTCACAAGCTTCTAAGCGAATTAGAATGACCCAAACAGCGGTTCTCAACCAATCACAGCCCGTGTTTACCTGCTCCAAGCTATTAGTTAGCATCAACAGTCCGGTCAAATTATCGCCCATTAAAACTTCAAAAATGCACATTTTACTGTTAAAAATGTAACGAATCAGCATAAAACAGCATCTGAGGCGGCACTCAGCTTCAAACAACGTACCACCATTCAAAAACACGACTCGAACGAGTCCAGTAAACAGAACCGGGTCAGACACGCAGATCCCCCGTTCATGAACAGTTTCAAACAGAATAAATATGTTATCCCCATTGCTTACAGCTTAGTTACACAAACAGATTGACAATTTCAGCTTTAACATGAACACATTGACGTAATTGCAGCTTTCTGAACACCACAGCCGTAAATCATGCCTGTACCAAGTTCATAACTCGGACTTCCATGTGCCAACATGCAGCGTCATTTCAACAGCACAGATATTCATGTCACACATAATTTATATCTCTTTAGAAACCTGTTCGGCCACCAAAATGTAGAAGGTGGGGGTTTAAAGAGGAGATGGAGAAATTTATCTCTTTAGAGACCCATACGAGGCCACCAATATGTAGTGAGTCAAGGTCAGCTTTGCTGTACCTTCGCTACTAATTATTTCAATATAACGGGTTCTCTCTTTTTCGAGTTAAATCAATGCCATGTGACGAGGTAACTGTGAGGATTGTTTAATCAGTGACAAGAGACGTTAATTTCCTTTGACCCATCAGAATAAATGTGGTCATTTATTTAACAGAATCAAAATTTAACATCAAAACATGTACACGTGATTAGCTGATCTGGTTCTGATTAATAAAACTTGGCACGCTTTACTAATAAGACAACAAGACATTTCTGAAGGCATCTAGATTACTGGCAAAATAGAAGAGTTTAAAGGAAGGATGGGTGAAGAGAAAAATGGGTGAAGGGAGGTGTCTGTTTGGACCAGGATGGCACGCTTCTTCCAACACCAGCTCAAACCTCCGGTACACTTAGCACGTCACGACTCGTTACCTTCGCAGTAGATAAATCAGCTCCGGTGTCGGGTCCATTTCAACGCTACCTTCCAGCGTCTCCGGTAAGAGCGGCTGGCCATCGTCAGAAGTCGTGTCGATTTACTCTGTTCAACAAAACAGGCTCATCTCCCTTCTAAATTGTAGGCATTACACCCGGGTGGATTCATAGCAAGCATCTGTGAGTCCGTCAGCGATCCCACTCAGGAGTGGAAGGCTCCACAAGGCGGAGTAGACTCAGTAGTCTGTTTAAGACCCAGTAGACTGGAAGACTAGACTTGACTGAGTAGTTCCAGGAAGTGTGGACTTTTAAAGAGTTCTCACTTCCGGGCACTCAAGACTTCCTGATTGGTTGAAACAACCAACAGGGGGTGTGTTTCAGTGATGTCAGAGGGTTATTAAAAGTCAAAAAGAGTTCAGGAATGTTTAGGAATGTTTAGTACAGACAGAGAAATGTTATGGCGAAGTGAGACAACGCAGATGCCAGTGTTTCTCTTTTTACCATCTGCTAGGTTTAAAAACAATACAGCCCGTTCTAATAACTTGTTTTCTGACTGCCTCTGACTTTCGACCGACATCACTACTTCTCATTCAGACAGAAGATCAAAAGGCATAATTACTTTGTAAATAGACATTTAACTTGATTTCTAATTTAAATGAGGATTAAAAAAACAATTAATACTGTTTCACAGTTGATTTAAAATGAGTAGTTCACTTCAACTTTAGAAATGATATGAACTAAACACACTTTGATTATCAATATATTGTAAAATAGTAATGATAATATAAAAAAAAGAGTGTTCTTTCAATTGATTACTTCAGGATACAATTAGACAGTCTCTGGATGAGCTAATTTGTATTTCTGGATTCAAATCAATGAAATAACAGTTCCTGTCCCATGAAGGTCTTCAGAGACAGGTTTTGGTCGGAGGCCGAGTTCACTACACAATCGTCTCCTTCTCTTATGCGTACCAACCAGATTGTAAGCGTTCTAAGGTCCAACTTGGTAAACACTATGGCCCCCTGAATCAGATCAAAGGCAGAAGACACAAGTGGCAACGGGTATTTGTTTTTATAGTGATCTTATTTAACCCACGGTAGTCAATACATGGTCTCAGAGAACCATCCTTTTTGCCCACAAAGAAAAACCTGATAGGCTCTATGGGGAGGTAAGGATGTGGCATTGGCCTTGTTAAACACCTCCTTGAGGTCATAGTATTCTGAAGGAACTTTAGAAATATCGGGATAAGTCTCTTCAAAATTACATGGCTTGAGGACAAGCATTCCTAAGACCATCCGACTATCTCTTTGTCTCTCCAGTTAATCTTTGGGTTGTGTTTAAATAGCCAAGTGGTACCAGCCCAAAACGACAGGAAGTTGAGGAGAGTTGATAACAATGAATTTTATTGACTCACAGTGGTTACCACCCAAAAGTAGCTTGACAGGCCTGGTCTCTAAGTTGTTCTCATGTAAATAATGCCCATCAAGAGCAAGAACCTTATGGTTATTGGCCGTTTTAACCACCTCAATGCCTAAAGACAGGGCAAACTGATGATCAATGAATTCAGTGTCTGCTCCTGATTCAATTAAAGCAGAAATGGCAAGTGGTTTCTTACCCGACACCAGAATCTTGGCTTGAACGGTGAATGAGGAGATCTTTGGTGCTTTGATCTGACTCAGTAGGAATTTCCTCCTACCTACTGAGTCTGGTCTTTAACATGCAGTTGGCAACGACATGTCCCTCCTCACCACAGTAGAAACAGAGATGAAGTTTCTTCCTTCTCCCCTGTTCCTCAGGAGAAAGACGACTTCTTCCAAACTGCATGGGTTCCTCTGGTGGTTGGAGTCTAGGAAGAGGATTGCGAGGATTGTTAGTTGTGGTCATTTTAGACTCACACCAAGGTCGAGTAGTTCTCCAAGTCTTGGTTCATCTAGACCAATCTCTCTCCCAAAGGCAAAGATCAACAGGGGTAGCCAGATCCTCCAGCTGCTGGAGTGAATCAGGGTAGTCTTTAGTGGCCAACTTGTCCTTAATCTTGTTGTTAAGCCCTTGGAAAAAAGCATCCATTAAAGCTTCCTAATTCCAGCGGCTTTCAGCCGAAACAGCATGGAAATCAATAATATACTCAGTAACCCGTTTGCTACCTTGCTTAATGGTAAACAAACGTCTTGCAGCTTCTCACTCAGGTAGTACAGGATCAAAGACTCTGCAAAGTTCTTTAGAAAATTCTTTGGCTGAGTAACAGTACCTCGAGTTTTTTTTTTTGCCATTCTGCAGTGCCCCAGGACTTGGCTTTGCCTGACAGAAAAGAGATCATGTAGGCCACTCTGGATCACTCTGAAGGAAACAATGAGGGCTGTAGCTGAAAATGGATCTCACATTGAGTTATAAATGGGCAGCATTGTTCAGGGTCCGCTTTAAACAACTCTGGGGGAATGAGTCGTGGTTACAAGGAGAAGTGTTGCGACTGGTGGTGACCTGAACCACAGGAGGCTGAATGGTACTCTTTGAAGAGGGCTGAAAGGACAGGTTACGCATCATACCCATAATCTCTAGTAGATTACTCTCAAGCTTAGTTATGGCCCCCTCCACACTAGAGCACCATTCCAGGGCCGGCAACAAATCCATTGTGGCCAGATTATTCTGACAAGAAAGGGTTCTAGAATTCGTGCACGACAAAACAAGCCAGGAATGGTTAAAATTATTTATTAATAAACCGCCACTTGAGGAGGTCTGGTTCCAGGCCCAGGTCAGATCTGTAGAGATATGTGGGTTAGATATCTGGGCCAGATGGTGAAGGTTCAGGGAATGATGATTATAATAGTCAGAGTCACTAACCTTCACAGTCGAGAGCAAGGTGTAGTCCTTCTGTTGGTTCTGGAGGATGATGTCAAGAACTGTGAGCAGGCAGCAGCAGAAAGTGAGCATACAAAGTGCAGCTTTGGGGAAAATCCAGGGAGAAGGTCCAGTGGAGCAGGCTTGGGTCAAGAACCATTGGTCAGAGATCAGAATCCAAATCCAGAGGATAATCCAGGAGGCGTAGTCACGATAATCAGAAACTGGGTCGGTACCGTGGTCAGATTTCAGAGTCCAGAACAGGCATGGGCAAAGCAAGGTGAAGAATCCAGAAGACAGGCGTGGGATCAAAACATGAAGGACAGGCAAGGCTTTGGCATAAACGCTGGACATTTACTCACACAAGGTTTTCAATAATCTGGCACTGGATGACTGAAAAGCTGTGGCTAAATATTAATATTAATTAAATAGAGCTGTGAGCAGGTGAAAGTCATGAGGAGTAATTGTAGGAGGGAAAACAAGGGGGCGTGGCCAAGAGTGAGCAGAGCAGGGAGAACTCAGAGATGGGTGACAGGCAGCTCAGAGGCTGAGGCATGAACACGAAGGCAGAACATGGCAGACTGAGACAGAATCGTGACAAAGTTACCTGGATATCATTGTCTCTCAGCAGAAGATAAAAAACATTCCGCAGGCAGCGATAAAGTTCCTGTATTTCCTCAAGAATTAAAAATGCAGTAAAAACAATAAAATTTCAATCTCCATTCTTTTTTCGGCTGAGCGCTGTCACGGTTGCTAGGTGACAGGACGTACGCCGACATAACTCTGAAGGCTAGACCTGTCCCAGTTCACAGCCGCTGACTTCCAGTCTACGTGGTCTTGAAGGACCTGGCCTATGTCAACCGGGTAGGCCGGGTCCTTCGAAGGATGCAGCTGTTGGATTGGGACACAGCTACAGTGTAGGAGAGTGTCCTCAGTTAGCTTCCAAATTGTTTTGCAACATTGCAAATGATGTTGAACTGCAGGTACAGTACCTTCTGCTTCTTAAACAGGAAAAAAGTGGTTGTGTTAAATTAAATCTTGGACCTGTCCTTCCTTCATACGGTTTCTAAAATATGTCTGACAACATGAATATCATGTTGACTTAAAGGAGGATCTAACAAGATTCAGTCAGGTCCTTTGGACGAATTCTTCTTGTTGAAACGTTTCATCTTTTATCCAAAAGACTTCATCAGTCTGGGGAGCTGCAACAAACTCGGTCTTATAAATAACACCTTGCAGGGATGTCAAACTCATTTTCATTTTGGGCCACATCAAGCTCATGAATGTTTTCAAAAGGTCACGGACATGGCAGAATGTTTTGATAAAACTACCTATTTACAAACTGGTAAAATATAACATTCTCCGTTTTCAATGACTACTTCTAAAAATTAAATATGTTATGTTTGAGTAATTTAGCATTATAAATAGGGCTGTCACGATAACAAATTTTGCTGGGCAATTAATTGTCTCAGAAATTATTATGATAAATGATAATATGATTTGAAATTTGACAATAATTAGTAATTGTCAAATTTAAGAATACATGTTGGTCATTTGTTTTGAGTGTAGTACCATTTTTAGACCACTGGATGACAGTATAAGATTGTTTGAACCGAAGAATGGATAGTGAGGGAGCGAGCGTGTCTCCTTAAGAAAAATGGGAGGGAGGCCTCTTGATGTGACATGAGCTGTCTCTTTCATAGATAACATATAAAAGCTAGATCCAACATTGACCGCTATTTCCTATTGGCGCTGACGCGCCGTAGGGCCGCCATCTTGGAACAGTCGACCGCTCCACTCAGTGTAACCTGTTTAGCAGGTGCAATGAAGTATCTGCGCGTTTTATTAGTCATAGCTGAATTCTAAACTCATTCTCACAATTTTTTCCCTCTGTAAATCTTAGGCGTACAGCCATTAAAGCTGAACACATGGTTCGGTGTTTTTAAATATTCTTGGTGGGGTTAACATTAACACTAATAAAATATTCTTATGACAAGTTTTGCAAAACTCAGTCACGAGCACAGTGAACACAGCCAGCAGCTGCTGTAACCCGGGCTGGTGGGCTTCATTTTCGAGGAGGCACGGCTGCTGGAGGGTGGAGCGCGAAATTCAAACTTGGACGGATAAACTTTTGACGGAAAATTGTGGATTTTGGACTGGATGGTTGGCATAAGCTGGAATGTGACTGGGTCAAAATGGCAAACCAGGTAGGAGATAACGAGGAGGACATGATGTTAGAGGATTGGACGCAAGTAAGAAGAGGAAAAGGACGAGGTCAGGGAAGCGGCGGAGATATGAAGGAAGGTGGGAGGGTGTCAAATAGTCAAGGAAATAAAAGAGAATTAGAGGAAAATAGTTCGAATGAAGAAAGAACAATTCGTAAGAAGATCATGAGGGAGGAATTTAAAATAATTCTCAAGTTTAAGAGGGAGGAAAACCAAGGATACTTAAGCCCAATTATAATATCTAAAGAACACAAAGTTTGTTTTCTCAGTCATCCAGGTATATAACAACAAAAAAGGTTGAATCATGTCATCTGGACTTCGTTTTTTT
>NW_023619140.1:0-13290 GCF_014905685.2 Nematolebias whitei
TTAGTATAACAGAAATAAAGGGTATAATAAAACAAAAAATGAAAGAAAAGTGGCAAAAATTATGGGAGGAAGAAAGGAAAGGCCGGTGGTTTTATAAAATCCAAAGGAAAATTGGAGAAAGGAGAAGAACAGAAAAAAACAGGAGAGAAGAAACGATTATTTCACGACTCAGAATTGGGCATACTGGACTGAACAGCACGTTATGTTTAATAGGGAAACATCAAACAGGGACATGTGAGTGTGGAGAAGAGGAAACCATAGAACACATTATATTGCATTGCAGGAGATACCAGGTTCAAAGAAACAAGTTGATTAGACATCTTAGTAAAATGAAAATGAAATTAGACATTATTGATTTATTGCAGAAAGATTCAGGAAACAGAGGCTATCAAGCTATATTTTATTATTTAAAACGGTGTAGGTTGTATGATAAGATCTAAAAGGAAAGAGAGGGTTTAGTATTATTATTATTATTATTATTATTATTATTTTATTTTTTTTTATTTTTATTTTTTTTGTCATGCGGTCCACACTCCTTACCAGTTGGTGGCGGTAATGCTTCCTTCAGTTGTTTGCCAACCGCCAATAAAACAAGAAGAAGAAGAAGAAGAAGAAAATGTAGCAGCTGAAACGAGCTGCTTCATGGTGGCTGCTCATTTGATGGAGCTGCAGCTGTTGTTTAAGAACATGTGAGCTTTCTGTGTGAAATCAGCCTCTCATTGAGCTCCTTTCAACATGTTTTTATTTGTGTGGCTCAAACAATTGATGCTTCTCGATTTAAGAACTCATTTGATGAATGGACTTGTTGAAACGTGGATTATTGCATCATGTCCATTTTCTTCTGACTTCTTGAAATGTGTCGGCGTAAAAAGTTTGGATCAGATCTTCTGAGTTCAGCCTCCATGACTCTCAGCTACTACCACCTCAGATTTAGACTCAACATCTGGAACACTGACTGATTTAGACTCAACATCTGGAACACTGACTGAGTTAGAGACATTTATGTGTCGTCTCTTGTTATTTAACTGTGGTGGCCATCTTGAATTGGATTGACTCCAAAGTCAAACCAGTTCTAAATGTACCCACAATGATTACTTTCTGGAAGTTTCCTTAAACTCCGTCCAGTGGTTTTTGAGATATTTTGCTAACAGACAAACAAGGTTGACTGCAACAATTATTGCTAAGGTTTTAAGCAAAGTTTTTGTGCATTGAGTGGCACTTGGAGTATGTTTTATGAAAGAGTCTTGGCTCTATCTCTTTCAAATGTTAGCAAAATATCTGTGAAACTGACTGAATTATAGACATTTCTGTGTTTTCTAACATGAGTTTTCTGTTCAACCATGAAGAACTGGGTCGGCTCCAAAACTTAAACCAGTTGTAGACGTACATCCACTGATTATCTCTGGAAAGTTTCATTAAAATATCTTCACTGGTTCATGAGATATTTTGCTAACAGAGTTGAGTTTAATAATTTAATGTCAGAATTTTAAACCAGGTCTCAGACAATCTATTAGTGCTCAGACTGTGTGTTGGGGATTCCTCTCAGCTACTACCACCCCAAACGTTACATCAATATCTGTAAAACTGAATTATAGACATGTTTTATGTTTTTAAGTTCAGTTAACTGTGGCAGCCATTGTAACTTCAGCTGACTCCAAAAACTAATCAGTTGTAGACGAACATCCAACGATTACTTTCTGCAAGTTTCACTCAAACTCATCCAGTGGTTCATGAGATATTTTGCTAACAGACAGACAGCAGCCATTGTGACAACAAGTGTAAAGTTTGCAGTGAATCTCTGCAGCTTTTTCTCTCCTCTCGTGACTTCTCTGATCAATAATGTTGAAGTGATGGATCCTGCAGAGTGATCACATGACAGCAGCAAGAATGTGAGTGAAGAGACAGGAAGTAAAGCAGGAAGACTGAAGCAGCATGAAAATGAAGACGTGGACGGAGAAATGAGCTCCATGAAGCGTTTGGACTCTCCATTTGGACAGAGCAGCTGCAGCTGAAGCTCTGATTCACAACAACACAACAGCTCTGCTGATGGATCTCTACCTGTGAGGCTCCAGCACTAACCACTGAGCCACCGTGCTGTTTGTGGTTTGTTCCACATGTTTTCTTCATGAACAGTTTCATGTGTGCAGACTGAACTCAAATGACCATTTGTGTTCCTGAAGACAAAGTTCAAGAAGAAACAAAACAAACTTAAAGTTTGTTCAAACAGTCCAAAGAGATGAAGAAGAAGTGGAAACATCTGAATTCCTCCCTGAAGCTCCAAACTGAGCGCTCTGACTGCTGTCTGCTGCAGGTGAGACACTGACTGTTGTTGCTCAGCGTGTGCAGCCACACCTTCATGTGTTCAGTGTGAAATATGTGGAGTGACGTCAGACTGAGTGGGAGTCGGAGGAACGTTCCCGTCTGAACACGTGAAGCTTCTCCTGACAAACACCAGCAGCTCTGACTCCCAGTGGTGGAGGGAGGCTCTGTGTGGACATCAACTGGTTCCCAGCAGGAGCTTCTCATTTCTCTCTGCTGTCAAAACTCACTCCTTTAACTCACACTTCCTGTTTACTGATCAGAACTCTGTTTCCCAGCAGCCCTTGTTCCATCAGGTGACTGAAACACCCAGCAGGTTGCTGCCAGACTGAGGAACGCCTCCAACTCTCCTACAAACAGTTCATTATTAATGGCTGCTGCCCTGTGTGGGTGTCTGTTAGCAAAATATCTCACTAACCACTGAACATAATTTAATTAAAGTTGGAGGAAATAAACATTAGATACAAGTTTACCTCTGATTAACTTTGATAGATTGTACAATTCAAGATGGCCGCTACATCCAGCTGACCTGAGAAAACAGCTAAAAGTCTTTAATGTCGTCAGTTTTACAGACACTGAGCTGATATGTGGTGTGGTGGTAGCTGAGAGTGATTCACATCAAGTACTCTGAGCAGGATTTACCACAACATTACATCAAACAGCTCAAGTTATTTTCAAGACTTAACTTAAACTACATTTTATATTATTTACCTACTTTAATGTTTTTTAATTCTACAAGTTTAATAGGCCTACTTATGTTTTCTAAATATTAATAATTATGTAGATTAAGGAGGAGAAGTTAATCATATAAAACACTAAGCACACACCTAGAACTTGTATATTTTCTACAATGAATAAAGTTTAAACTTGAGATATAAAATGTAATCCTCTCAGTATAAAATGAAAAACTATTTCCATGTGAAATGTTTGAAACAAACTCTTTATAGTTTTGGTAAAATCACAGCTTCTTTAATTCTTTTCAAGAGTTTTTGTTTTTAGTTTGTTTCTTCTCCCAAGGGCGTCAGAAGCATCCGTAATGTGGGGGGGACACAATGATGTGTGCACGTGTGTGTGCACGCGCGCGTGTGTTTGTGTGCACGTGTGTGCACGCAAACGAGAGGCGTTCACTAGTGAACAAAAAAGCAGCATTTCACCTAGATTTCCTTTTAATTTTACACATTTAAAGTACGTTTCTCAGCAAGTTTGTGTAAATCTGTGTGTTTTCAAGTCATTTTAACTTTAATAAAGAGCGTCAGATGGTCAGTGTACCTTTCATTCAATTGTTTTTTCATAGACAAGATGAAAAAACGACTTGTCATTTCTTTATTCATTTTTATGTGGGATTCAAAAAATACAATACATCATTGTTTTCTGCATTTTTGACTTTAATCTCACATCAAAAATTATACTTTGGAAAACTGTCCTGTGCACTTATTTAATTTTGATATTTGTTTTCTATCAAATGTGTCAAACTAGTACAGCTATTGTACAAATACACAACAATAGTGTAAACGTCCTCAAAGATCACCAGGTTGTTTTTTATTGGCATGGTGGCATTTGAAACAGTTTTGTTGCTGTACCCATCCACAGCCAAAACATGGGTCACGCTGAACATGCCAAGCTTCTCATCCTGATCCGGGTGTAGTTTATGACCCATATACTCACGATTGGGGCAGGATTTAGATTCTGAGCACCCTTAACAAAGAAAAAAAATTATATTGATTATTCCTTTTTGAATATATTTTTTAATTAATCCTAACCTGTGAGGACTGGCTCATTAAGGGTGATATGGTGGTGCAAAAATCTATGAATTTGATATATTTTTTAATTTGTCAAAAATATACGAGTGATAGATGGGAGGACTACGTTGTGTGCACAGTGAAGTAGGCTGTTGTAAATTAAGAATGCACCCAGTGCTCACTTGTCTAGCAGTGTCTGAGAATGAGTGGTGTACTCCGCCATTGCGTCTGGTTACCATGGTAACGGTAAACAGACTGCAGCGGTCTATGAGGATTAACAGGAAGCAATAGTCCTACTCAACACTCAGTTTGATCACCAGCTGCCACAAATGTTAACGATTACTCGCACCACTCATGAAATGGCTGATGAATCTGTTTCAAGACTACTCGCCGCTCTCCTGCCCGCACTCCTATCCACGACAAATATCCTAAACTTGCGCCCATCTGATGAGGAAAACTATATTAAAAATGAAAGCTAAAACATTATTCCTATAATAAAAATCCATGTAACCTGATATATTGAGCCAATCACAGCCATCTCCGACTTTCACAAGCAGAGCATTATGGCTGGCCTTATTGCTCCACTTGATATATAAATAAAACTTTATTAGAATTTGCTTTGGGTTTGTTTCAGATGTAATGGACATGGGGATGAAAATCAAAGAAGAAAACAAAGCAGAAAAGTGGGAGAAGGGTTAAAAGGTAAAGAAGGAGATAGGAATAGAGGAAAGAGAGAGGTATAAAGAGAACACAAATCAACATGATTGAAGTCTGCCTCTAGACCTGCGGAAAAAAAAAGACAAAACCAAGAAACCACAACAACAGGCAACATATATAATGATAGCTATAACATCATTAGAAAGTATTTTATACAGTACATGGTAATACAAGATGTATTTAGTAGCCACCACAACCCAATTGAGTGTGTATCTGATAAACACCTGAATCTAAACACCTGTGTGAGCATGCTTGTCACTATAAGGTTTCTCCATAAAAATGTTCAAAAGTTGATGTGGGGACCGACAGACCAGTCCCCACAGGACACGATGGTAACACAGGGAAAACCAGAGCCACAGACACACAGCGGCCCCCAAACCCAGAGCTCTGGGAGTCCCCCAACAGGGACACCCGCACCCCCCAGAGAGAGAAGCAAAGGGAAGCCCCGGGCGACCCCCAGCAACCACAATGCAGAAAACCCAGGAGGCTGCAGCGACGAATCCACAGGCCCCACCAGTAACCCGCTTCTCCAGAGTAGATCCGGCTATGGACACCGAGCCCCGAGGCCCAAGGTCATACCACCCCCCAACAGAGGCCCAACAGAGCCAGGGCACCCAGGTCCCAGCAGGCAGCCACCAGGGTGGGCCTGCACACACCCCACCACCCAGCCCCAGATGCTGAGAGCCACCAATGCACCAACGGCAGGGGGGCCCACCACCAGAGGGGAACGCAACAGGGGGAAGTAGACCCCACATTAAATGGGGGGCCCAAAATGACCTAAGGGAGAAGGGGCATCCACAATACAAGAAATCCGGGCACGGCCGTGACAAATGTATGACAGGGTGACCGCTATAGCGTAGCGGTGTACTTGCGCTCTTATGAGGACTCACATTTACCTGTACCATGCAGTCACGCCAAACACGTCCTTCCTTTGCGTGCCTTGCCGTTTTATGCCCTAGCCATTTCGTGCCCATGCCGCGCCAACATGACAAATGCTTTTGGGGGCGTCTCTAAACAATTTATGGCTATCTATGGGCACGAACGGTCCCAGAGTGGTCACGCTCCGTTTACAAGTGCACTCTAGCGCCACCAACCTGTCAAAAGTGAGAAAATTCCCAAAATATGAGCATAAAGTTGCCCTAAGGGGCACGGGTAATTCTACATAGCGCCACTAACCTGTCATCAATGATACCACACCAATAGATGGGCATAAAGTGTTCCTGTTGGGCACGCCTAATTCATTTTTACCTCTATAGTGCCACCAACCTGTCAAAAGTGATAAAAATGCCAAACATGGGCCCAGAGTCAGCCAAATGGGCACGCCTAATACATTTTTTTTTTAGGGAAATAAAACTTACTGTGCTAGGTTGTGGCCTCAAGCTGATGACACTCTGTAAGTTTCGTGACTCTAGGGCTCCGTTTGGTGGGGAGCCCAGACACCCGTTTTTCTCAAATTACAAGTACTCACAATTCATAGCGTGAATGGATGAGGGACACCAAACTCACAGATTGCGGTCAAAGGGTCATGCTGATCAGGATCTTTGAGTTTTGTGCTCAAACGACATCATTTAGGTAGTTAACCAGCGCCCGTTTTTTTCACCCCAATTACCCTTAAGTCCCAGGGACAATGCAGGAGGGACACCAAACTCACAGAACACAGTCAGGGGATCATGTTGATCAGGACTTGTGAGTTTGGTGCACGAAAGACTTTGCTTAGTGGGTCAACCTAACCCCATTTTGGCAGAAGAGCCAATTACCCATAAATCCTAGGGACAATGCAGGAGGTACACTAAGCTCACAGAACATGGTCAGGGGGTCGTGCTGACCAGGACCTGTGAGTTTGAGCTCTTTGGGAGGGTCCTAAGGGGGTCAACAGGCCCTCCAAATTCAAAAGGTCAAAAGGTCAGGCCTTTATTTATACAATGATGATGGATGGCCAATAATTCATAGAAGAAAAGAGCTAGGGACACAAAATTTTCAGTGTTTTTTGTGGGCTCTCAGCTTATGACATCCTGGAAATTTGAAGTAGCTGGCTTATTTTTGAAGGAAGTAATGATTTTTTTATACTTGAGCCTTTATTGTCATTTGAGGCCATCTCTGAGAGGTACATTTTGGCTCACAGTTTCACATAGGAACGTCCTATGAGGATGATCTTGATACTGATGTAAAGCTCTGGTTAATACAAATCCAACAAGCTCTCTCTCATCTCTTTGCGTGCTTTCCATGACATTCAATGGGCCTTAGAGTTTGCTTATCACGGGCCTCCATAGACTTAACGTGGGCTATTTATGTGCCCCCCGTGCACGCTGTGGTTAACGCACGGACATGAAACAGTGCACGCACCTTCAGGTCTACATACTTAACATACCCTGTGAATTTGAAGTAGTTGACCTTTTTCTGAAGGAAGTTGTGAATTTTTTTATACTTCAGCCTTTATGCTCATTTGAGGCCTTCTCTGAGAAGTACCTTTTGGCTCACAGTTTTATGTAGGAACGTCCTACAAGGATGATCTTGATACCGATGTAAAACTCTGGTTAATACAAATCCAACAAGCTCTCTCTCATCTCTGTGCGTGCTTTCCATGACATTCAATGGGCCGTAGAGTTTGCTAATCACGGGCCTCCATAGACTTAACATGAGATATTTATGTGGCCCCCATGCACACCGTGGTTAACGCACAGACATGAAACTGTGCACGCATCTTCAGGTGTCCATACTTAACATACCCTGTAAATTTGAAGTAGTTTGATTAACGCTGAAAGAATTTATGGTGCTGCCTGTATGGCAAAAAATATGGTAATAAAAACTAACATTCTTCGGCTTATAACTTCGACTAGCAACGCGCTAGAAAGATGAGCCATATACCGTTGAAAAGGTCTTGGAAAGACGAATCGGACAAGCCCTGAATCACATCTAAGTGTGCTTCCTACATGACACACAACACAAAAGAGTGTTTTATTCAGAGACCCTTAGGTTTTACATTGATGAACCTGACTCTCATCTGAAAGCCTGGGCTCCTCTGAGTTGATGCCACCCCTCCCCCACTCTCCTCCTCTGTAACTAGGTGAAAGTTTGAGCTCGTTAAGGTCAGACCTTGGCTTCTGAGCCCGTCTTGTACCATGCCATACCCCTTGTCCATGCCACTTTGGTGCCATGGTATACCCATGGGCACAGCCAAGGGGCACCAAAAGTACGAGACAGGCACGGCCAATACTTTGTGAATATAAAAGACCAACACATCATCAGCATATAGACTGATTTTGTGCATTTCTCTTCTGACATAGCTGACCCGGATCACTGCTGCTGGAAACAAAGAATGACTCAGCGACGACTGCTGATCATCTTCGTTACAGGAAGAACCTGAAGTTTCACTTCTTAGGAATGTTTTTCTGCGTCTGTTTCCTCCTTCAGAGAAGAAAACACATGTGACTTTGCAGCTGTGTGGTTTTCTGGAGAGTCCACGATGTAGACTGGAGACTCTGAGGTCAGACATGTTTATCACCTGCTGATGGAGGAGGAGGGACAATGTTGTTGGTGTGTGTGTGTGTGTTCATTTGTTTTTATTGTTAGCATAATATGATATAGGGAGAAAATCTAAACTCCACACAGAAAGACTCCAGGAGGGAAATAAACTCAACCATAAACGATCTCCACAGTAAAACAATCTTATCAAACACAGAAATGACTCAAACTTTGTCATTTCTCAACATCAGATGATTTGAATCTAAAACTCTGACATGAAAGGCAGCGGGGGATATTTTTCTCTTTTGCTTGTTCATTTGAAGGTTTCCTGTCTCCTCGTTTGTCAGAATCAATCTGTCACAAACATTCAGACTTCACTGGTTCTGTGTGGTCAAATTTCCCACGGACCTTGAACTAAACTTCTAGTGAAGACTGAAAGAAAGCAGCACACCATGATGTTCTCTTCTGTTCAGAGGATCCTAGACTGTCTTCAGTCACACAAAGAAACATCAGTGCAGCACAAAGAAACATCTGGATTTAGAAAAACACCATGCAAGAAAAAAAGAGCCGAGTTCTGAAACTACAGCTTTTAGATTTTATATCTCTTTTATTTTAATACATTGATGGATATATTTGTTGCAGCTTCTTCCTGAACATGAATCCAACATGTGGACTTTTAAATGTCTCCATGTTTGTTTTGGTAATTGGACTTTCTCATCAGGAACGAGCATCGGAAACAAAAACAACTCTTTATTTTATTTCATTTTTGTTTTAAATACAAAATATTTATTTAAAATATTAGCACTCTAAAGAGGATAAACAGCTATTTAAAATGATTTGATTTTGTTTTCATGTTTAGAATAATAAAACAATAAAATCTTTGAAAATAAAAACTAATTAATGACCAGTTTTTTGTATATTTTTAAAATCAGACGTCGTCATCAAGAGTTCATCAAAGATCATCACTAAATGTCAGTGAGAGGAGAAAGTAGTTTAAACTCTGTTCAGAGACATCCATTGGCTGTGATAAATGAACTCTGAGCAACATGCGTCGTTTTCCACAAACAATAAAAGAATGTGTCTCAGAGGAGACGACAGGACTGAAGACAAACCTGCTCTCACCACAGGACCACCTGAAGTTAGCTTCTGATTCCAGCTGCTAGCTAAAGGCTTATTTCACACAATCTGCTCCATCTTCAGTCAGCTCTGGTTCAAATCTAAAATACTTTTACTTGTCAAACTTGATCTAAATTATTCTGAACTGAATACAAATACATGAAAACACAGTTTGTCATTCATGAAATCTATATTTATAAAAGTTAAAAAGAGGGTTTCAATGCTCACACCTAACAGGAAAATAGATGTGAGAAATTCTGAAGTGTGTTTTGAAGAAGGTCCAATGTCTGTAAAAAGTCTGATCCAGAGTCCAGTCTAAGTGTAGAAAAGCTGTAATGAAAGGCGGCGGGCGATATGCATTCCTTCAAGGAATGCTAGGTCTTTATTTAGTTTAGTGCTGAGATGAATGTGATGTGAAAGTTGTGGTGACACTAAAGTGCCGACATAAGGCTGATATTTTACTGATCCACACTGAGGAGCTTCATGACAAACTCTGTTTTCTTCTTCTGGGCTTTCATTGAACATGAAATATTAAACATTGTGTCATTTACTTGGAAACTCTGACACACTTGATGTTCAGCTCATAGTTCAAGTCATGACTTTCACAATAAAAGCAGAGCTGAAACTAACACTTATTATTTATTATTACTGAATAAACTTCAATAATTAATGTGAGTGCCACCAGCCCTCACTAGTTCAACACCCAACAAGCTCTTTGTGACGCGACACGTTTCTTCAGAATAAGTCTTGAATCCAGTCTTTTAGTTTTGTGACTTTACTGAACTTAAATGGAAACAAAACAAACATATTCAAAACAAAAGGAAAGTGACGTCTAAAGACTGAGTTACTCTCGGGTGCAAGACTTCTGCCCTGCTGATGCCTTTCATGACTTTATATTACAAATTCAGCAGCCAATCAAAATGCAGCACGTAATAAGAATATATAACATACACATGTTGTTATTTATCCTGTTCTTTAACTCACTAACAAACTATTATTCACAGAAATAACTCAAACTGTAAAAATAACAAATGTTGCATGAAGTTTTCAACTCATTTGAATAAATGGCTCTTACAATTAAAAAGTTTAGTTTGAAACATTAAAACATTTTTCAGTTGGATCAATGTTTTTCACAGTTCAGAGTTTTTAAAGGTTTTGTTTTGTTTCTAAACTTACATGTTTTATTCTTTATTCAGATTGATCTACTGCAGTTTGTCAGAGATCAGCTGTTCTTCTCTGAGCTCTGCCATGAAGTCCAACCCCTCCCATCTGACAGAACTGGACCTGAGTCAGAACAAGCTGCAGGATTCAGGAGTGAAGCAGCTGTGTGGTTTTCTGGAGAGTCCACGATGTAGACTGGAGACTCTGAGGTCAGACATGTTTGTCACCTGCTGATTGAGGAGGAGGGACAATGTTGTTGATGTGTGTGTGTGTACAGTTGTTGTGGTAGTAGCTGAGCATCATACTCAACACATACGTTGAGTGAAACACATTGTGCAACATTTTGTCTAAAACCTTGATATAATTTGTTGGAGTCAGTCCTGTTTGTCTGTTAGCAAAATATCTCATAAACCACTGAACAGATTTCAAAGAAACTTTCAACAATTAATCTTTGGATCAGCTGAGAGGAAGAAAAATCTGCTCATAATTCATTCTTGTAAATTGAAACTCACGCAGAGTTTTATCCGTAGTTTTTTATTTGTATCTGTAAACAGACCTTCACAACAAAGATTTGTAACTTGTCTCATTATTTTTACTAACACAAATCTTTTTACACACATTCTTATCTGCACATGCACAAATAACACATTTATTTTACAAGGTTACTAAACTGATTTACAAGCACAAAATGTTTGTGAGCTGAATTTGTGCACAAATAAAAAGCCATGTGTGCAAAGAGAGATCATGTAAAGTCCACACAGAAAAGCTGGGAGGCAAACATGCACTAACCACTGCTGCCCACAGCTTCTTATGAAATGACTCAATAAAACTTGTGTACAAATGATGTGTCCAACACTTGAACAATAGAAATGATCGTTTCAGTGTGATGTGCACACATGAAGCTGTCAAATAATGCAACATGTTGAAGAAAGCAGAACAACATGTGGTAAACAAACTACATGAGCTGCCCTGCTCTACATTTAGATTACACTTCATTCTTGGAGCTCACACACTTCACATGACATCAAGCTGACTTTTGAAACATGGAAGGTGACAACATATGTCTGCTTGTGTTAGTGAAGGAAGCAGAAGTGTTGAAGTGCAAGTTCACTTTTCACCTCATCTTCATGAGGTTGTGATGCTCGCTCAGTGGATCACCGGAGAGCTGGACTACAAAGTTGTAGTAAACTAAGCCTCCGTTCAAATCTGCCTCTGAAGACCTCCATGGGACAGGAACTGTTATTTCATTGATTTGAATCCAGAGATACAGATTAAGCTCATCCAGAGACTTTCTATCCTGAGTTAATCAACTGAAAGAACAATCTCTTTTGATATTATCATTACTATTTTTACAATGTCTTGACAATCAAAAGTTAACTCATTTTAAATCAACTGTGAAACTGTATAAATGATTTTTAATCCTCATTCAAAGTAGAAATCAATTTAAAATGCCTGTTACAAGTAATTATGCATTTTTGATTTTCTGTCTGAAATGAGCAAGTTGTGATGTCGGTCAAAAGTCAAAGAACGGTCAAGAGACAAGTTTATCGGAACGAAATGTCATGTTTAACTCTCTCAGACAGATATAAGGAAACTGGCTCCTAGATGTCTGTTTGTTTCAAAACATCTTTCTGTCTGTTCCTAAACACTCCTTGACTTGTAGTGACCCTCTGACGTCACTAAAACCACACCCCGGTTGGTTCGTTCAACCAATCAGGAGTTCCCAGAAGGGACCGGAAGTTCAACCCTTTAAAAAGGTCGACACTTCCTAGTTCCAATCAGAACAACGGGAACAACGGGAACTATGAGAACATCGAACCAGAAGTTCCGAACAGTTTTGATGGAGTGACGAGAGTCCGTCGATGCCACGATGTCTCGCTGTGGCTCTACCCGACGAACGCTCTAACTAATGAGGAAGTTTGTTCTGTGATGATCTCACGACTCCTGGAAGTCACAGCTGTTCCTACGGAGACGCTGAAAGGTAGCGTTGAAAGGGAACTCTACGCCGAAGCTGGAACTATCTTCTGCCAGGTAAAGAGTCGATTTCAACTGCCAGTGTACCGTGGGCTAAGCTGCGTCTAAAGGAGCGTGCTGTTTCTGGTTATACAGACACTTTCCTCATCCATTTTCTCCATTTAAACTACTTCATTTTCCCATCTTTAAACTTCTATCTTGCCAGTTTCTTAATCCAGATATCTTCAGAAATATCTGTTGGTTTCAAAGCTGCATGTGAGATAATCATGGCCGTATGATTTTCTCAGTGCAAGGTTCATTAATTAAGCTGTGTTAATTGTAATCAATCTGCCAATTAATGTAAATGTGTGATGATGTTTAAATTGTTTAAAATAAACGACCCACTGTTGTTGGTGAGTCAGAAATTTAAACACGTCTCCGTCCACATTTAATATTGAAGGCACGATATTACTCAGTCCAGAAAAATGAAAGAATCCGTTTAAATTATGGATAATATCAGACGCATATTATCTTCATTACAAAGTGAAGGGAACAGCTGTGTTGAGCTGAAAGTTCTCAGAGTCACAAACCAGCATTTCTTTGAGCCTGATCACATCACCATGGTAACAGAGACTGAACTCACTTTGATGTGAAGCTGTCAGGAAGAAGCTCCATGTGTTCACTGAATCTTTTCTTAATCACATCCCAAATATTCAAATGTGACTGAAACAGCATTAATATCTCATTCTAGTTCTACCAGCTGCTGTAAGATTTGAAACAGATTGTCAAATAAAACTCAACTCAAACTTCCAGCGTCGTCCTA
>NW_023619141.1:0-1457 GCF_014905685.2 Nematolebias whitei
GCCGCACTGAGATCAAGGAGGATGAGTATGTTGAGGAGAGCAGAATCAGCTGCCATCAAAAGGTCATTGGTGATTCTTAATAAAGCTGTTTCAGTACTATGGTGGGGGCGGAAACCAGACTGGAATTGTTCGTAAAAATTATGTTTATTGAGGTGTGAGTGGAGCTGAGAGGCAACAACTTTCTCAAGGATTTTAGAAATAAAAGGAAGATTAGATATTGGTCGAAGGTTATCAAAATTATTAGGATCTGAACCAGGCTTTTTTAGAATTGGAGTGACAGAAGCTGTTTTCAGAGAAGAAGGAACAATTCCAGTATTAAGGGAAGAGTGAATGATAGTGGTTATGAGAGGAACCAATGTGGGGAGACAAGCTTTAACTAACACTGTGGGAAGAGGGTCAAGCAGGCAGGTGGATGATTTTGATTTATAAATAATATTTGTTACTTCAGATATGGAAGGAAGAGTGAAACTTGAGAGTAAATGACAGGAGGGCAGCGGGGAAAACAGGGGGTCAGCTTCAGTGTTAGGAGCTCTTACAGGGTTAAGTTGTTGGTGGATATTGGAAATTTTGTCAGTGAAAAAGGACATGAGAGAGTTGCAAAAGTCAGCAGAGTACATGTGGGAGGGAAATGAGTCCGGAGGCTTAGTAATTTTGGCAAACAGTGAAAACAGAGACTTGGAGTTACCTTCGTTAGAACTGATTAAACCAGAGTAGTATGCAGATTTAGCTGAGACAATGCAGTCCTTATAAAACAAAATATGATTGTTATACATTTCTTTGTGTATAGTGTCCAGTTTTTTTGAACAGGCGTTCCAGTTGGCGTCCCTTGGCTTTGAGAAGACGCAGGTTGAACGTAAACCATGGTGCTGAGCGAGAAAATGAAACAGATCTGTGTTTGAGTGGAGCAAATGTGTTAAGAAGGTTTTGGAGGTTGACATTATAGTAGGAAGTGAGTTCATCAGGGGTTGAAGAGCAGTGAATAGACGGAAGGTCATATATAGCAGATGAGAAAATGTCAGGATCAATATCATTAATTTTCCTAAATGTAATGTCACGAGGAGTACAAGTTTTCAAAGCTATTATATTTACATCAAAAGAAATAAGCATATGATCAGAAGTGGGAAACAGATTGGCTTTGCAGTGAGTAGGGGTGACACCAGAACAACAAACCAAATCCAGAATATGACCTTTAGAATGAGTAGGGAATTTGATGTATTGCTGGAGTCCAAAACTATCCAGACAGGAAGTCAAATCTCTGGTGAGAAGGTTATTGTCATTGTCCATGTGAATATTAAAGTCACCAACAATAATCATATTGGGAGAGAGAACAAAAAGATGAGTGAAAAGAGCAGCAAAGTCATACAAAAAATCCTTATTTGGCTTCGGTGGTCAATTAAAAGTACATAAAATTGTTATGACCGAGGTTGTACCCAGGATGAAGGACCAGAAAACTGAAC
>NW_023619141.1:1557-2296 GCF_014905685.2 Nematolebias whitei
TATAATAATAATAAATTTTATTTCAGGGCGCCTTTCAAAAACCCAAGGTCACCTTACAAAAACAATTAAAATCAGCAATTAATAAAAACATAATCAACAAATAATTAAAAATAAGTCACAATAAAACAATAGTTAAAACAAAGTTAAAACTAAGTTAAAGAGAATATGCCTGTTTAAACAGGTGTGTTTTCAGTTGTGATTTAAAAGTGGGAAGAGAGTCTGTGTTCCTGATGACAGGAGGGAGGGAGTTTCAGAGCTGAGGAGCACAGCGACTGAAGGCTCTGTTCCCCATGGTGACGAGACGGGCAGAAGGAACAATAAAATGAGTGGCAGATGAGGATCTGAGGGAACGGGAAGCAGTGGAGATAGGAAGCAGATCACACAGGTAAGGAGGGGCAAGGTTATGGATGCACTTGAACGTGAGAGTTAAGATTTTAAATTTTATTCTAGCTTCTATGGGCAACCAGTGAAGCTGCTGCAGAACCGGGGTGATGTGTTCTCTGAACGGGGTACGAGTTATGACCCGAGCTGCAGAGTTCTGGAGGAGTTTGAGTTTATGTACAGTCTTATTCGGGAGACCAAAAAGAAGAGAGTTGCAATAATCAATCCTGGAGGTGATAAGGCCATGGACAAGGATAGCAGCAGCGTGAGGAGTAAGAAAAGGACGAAGTCGGTTGATGTTACGTAAATGGAAGTATGCAGACCGGGTGATAGAGTTAATATGAGATTGAAATGAAAG
>NW_023619141.1:2396-3003 GCF_014905685.2 Nematolebias whitei
AAGTATGCAGACCGGGTGATAGAGTTAATATGAGATTGAAATGAAAGCGTATTATCAAGTATGACACCCAGACTCTTTACCTGAGGGGAAGGAAGAGCATGGGAGTTGTCAATATTGATGGAAAAACTCTGCGATTTGGTTAAAGTGGAGACTGTGCCAACAAGTAAAACTTCTGTTTTCTTACTGTTGAGTTTAAGAAAATTTGAGGAAAACCATGATCACATTCCATAAGACAGTCCGATAGGGAGGAAGGTGGAAGAGATGAATTGGGTTTTGAGGAAATGTAGAGCTGGGTGTCATCTGCGTAACAGTGAAAATTGACATTATGTTTCCGGAATATGTGACCAAGAGGGAGCATATAAATAATAAATAAAAGGGGCCCTAATACAGAACCCTGGGGCACACCTGCAGCAACGGGAAACAAACTTGAGGAATGGGTTTTAAATTGAATAAACTGTGTGCGGCCTGAAAGATATGAATTAAACCAAGCAAGTGGAGTATGACTGATACCAATGGATGCTAGTCTGTTCAGGAGGATATCATGAGAAATAGTGTCAAATGCCGCACTGAGATCAAGGAGGATGAGTATGTTGAGGAGAGCAGAATC
>NW_023619141.1:3103-13288 GCF_014905685.2 Nematolebias whitei
TATATATATTTCATATCTAATTCACAATACCATACCAATCTGGGGTGTCGCTTTTGCTGCAGGTTTCCTGCCTCCACAACTTTATGTAATGAACCAGTTTATGTTTACTGTGAAATCAGAATGTAACTTGCATACGTACGTTTTTTTTTTTTTTTCTGAAGTTTGATTTTTCTACTTGGGATAAATAAATGTGCTTATGAACTGATAAAATAAATGTAAAACACATGAAGCTGGCTGGCTCTGGGTCTCGTTATATGTTTGTTGATGGTTTGTTATATTTTGTGCACATTGCTCCACCAAAACACACAATTCAGAACAATGATTTAATTCCTAAATCTTTGAACTAGTTACCAGAGCAGTAGCATAACTGCAGCATTTTCATAGCTTCGGACATCATTGGTCACATGATTTTTGCCAAATGAATCAAGCTCTAACACAAAACTTTAGAAACACTGTGTAGTTTTTTTTCTTATCCATGCCTTGAAGTTTTAGCTTCAGATGGCCCATCTCCTCTTCTGGTCTCAGTTCCTGTTGGAATTCAAAGTTGGAACATCAGCTCAGCCCAGATGTTGATTGTCTGCTGACTCTACAGTCTCGCCTGCTTACCTGTACTCCTGGAATCCATCACCTCCTCCTCCAAACCAGCAACACAAGAAAAATATTGTCAAAGTTAGTCCATTCTCTGTTTAAATTTTCCTGCATAAGCTGGGAAAGTCTAACCAGTTATATTTATCTGTTCACAGAGAGGTCCAAACATGATCCCAAGTACCTGTTACTGTAAATAAACCTGTGTTCTACTTATTGTCTGAGTTCTTATTGATGGTTGCTGGTCACTTGAGCCTTGTGAAACTGCTTAAAAAGCAAATATGACATGATTGTTGTTTCTGCAATTAATACATGAACGTGTTTTAATAATAATAATAATACTTTATTTATAAAGCCCTTTAAAACAACCACAGCTGCCACAAAGTGCTGTACATATAAAATCAAGAACATTTAAACACATAAAAACAGTTGTTAAAACATTAAGATCAATAAAAGTAATAAAAACAGTGCAGAGTAAATTCAGTGTGTGCTAAAAGCCAGGGAGTAAAAATGTGTTTTTAAAAGAGTTTTAAAACTGGACAGTGAAGGGGCTCGTCTGATGGGAAGAGGGAGATCATTCCACAGTCTTGGAGCAGCAACAGAAAAAGCTCTGTCCCCTCTGAGCCTCCGCTTAGACCTTGGCACCCCCAGGAGCAGCTGATCAGCTGATCTGAGGCACCGAGCAGGAGAGTATGGGTGAAGCAGCTCAGAGAGGTAGGATGGAGCAAGACCATTTAAACTTTTAAAAACAAATAAAAGAATCTTAAAATGAACTCTAAAATGAACAGGCAGCCAGTGGAGTGAAGCAAGAGTAGGGGTGATGTGCTCCCTTTTTTGAACTCCAGTTAGAAGCCGAGCAGCAGCGTTCTGGACCAACTGGAGACGTCTGAGGGAGGACTGGCTGACTCCAAGGTAAAGAGCGTTACAGTAATCCAGCCGAGAGGTGACGAAGGCATGGATTACTGTTTCCAGCTGCTGTTTTGTAAGGATGGTCTTTACCTTAGCCAGCTGTCTGAGGTGAGAAAAACTGGTCTTGACCACCGCTCCAATCTGGGACTCTAATTTAAAATCACTGTCCATTTTAAAACCCAAGTTAGAAATAGTTTTCTTTACATGTGGTGCCAGAGGGCCCAGATCAACAGGGCAAGGTTCACAAGAGCCACTAGGACCAAACACCATCACTTCTGTTTTCTTTTCATTGAAATTTAAGAAGTTTAAAGACATCCAGGCTTTGATGTCTTCAAGACACAACAGAAGTGGCCTAATTGAGGGGGCATCTTTCTTTTTAAGTGGCATATAGATCTGACTATCATCAGCGTAACAATGAAAAAAGATCCCATGCTTTCTAAGGATTGATCCCAATGGAAGCAGGTAAAGGGAGAAAAGCAGGGGACCTAAAATAGAGCCCTGTGGAACCCCAAAACACAGAGGAGCAGTGGAGGATTCAGACCCAGCTATGTTGACAGACATGGTTCTGTCTGCCAGATAGGACCTAAACCAGCTCAGTGCAGTACCACAAATACCCACTTGGCGCTGTAAGCGTGATATTAAAATGTTATGGTCCACGGTATCAAAGGCAGCTGTTAGGTCGAGCAGGACAAGAACCACATGTTCACCAGAATCATTAGCCATAAAAATATCATTAAAAACTCTGAGTAGAGCTGATTCTGTGCTGTGGTGAGTTTTGAAGCCAGACTGAAAAACCTCCAGGATATTGTGCTCATCCAGAAAACATTTGACCTGTGAATATACAATTTTTTCTAAAATTTTTGAAATAAAAGGCAGCTTGGAGATGGGCCTAAAATTAGCCAAGACAGTTTGGTCTAGGCTAGGCTTTTTAAGCAGGGGCTGCACCACAGCATGTTTAAAACTTATTGGGACAACACCTGAGGACAGACTGCTATTGATAACAGCAAGAATCACTTGCCTGATGCTGGAAAACACCTCTTTTAAAAGACGAGGGGGGACAAGGTCACGAGGAGAACCTGATGGTCTAATATGGCCGACCACATCCTCTAAAAGGGTCAGGGTCACTGGTTCAAATCTATCAAACACAGCCAGGCAGGGGACCAAGCAGGAGGGGTCAAAAGCAGGGGCTGAAAGGGCCCTTGTGGTAACAACCTTATTTATAAAAAACTGCAGGAAGTCATTACAAAGTTCAGTAGAGGCTTCCAGACAGACAGGTTGTGGGGCCTTCAGGACAGAGTCAATAGTTTTAAAAAGGACACGTGGATTATTATGATTGGACACAATAATATCTGACAAGTGTTGTTTTTTGGCCTCTTTAACAGTGTTCTGGTACTGACGTTGACAGTCCTTTAAAATGTAAAATGAAACCTCCAGTTTATCCTTTTTCCACCTCCGTTCAGCTCTGCGGCACTCCTGTCTGGCTGCAATAGTTTTTTCATTAAACCAGGGTTCAGATCTGGCTTTAGGCCGCACCAGTTTAGATGGAGCTACACAGTCCAAAATGGTTTGACAGGAGGAGTCAAACCAGGAGCTCAGCTGTTCTGTGTCAGCAGCAGAGCCAGAGGGAGCACAGAGCTGTTCAAAGGCAGCAGAGAACTGACCAGCAGTGGAAGGGTTAAAAACTCTACGTCGCTGGGCAGGAGCGCAGGATTTAACTGGAGCACAGGACAAACCAACATCAAATAAAACAGGCCTATGGTCAGAAATCACATTATCATATAGTTCCAGGTCATTCACAGACAAGCCGTGAGAGAGAACCAGGTCCAACGTGTGTCCATATTCATGTGTGGGACCAGCCACCCACTGAACCAGGTTAAATGAGTCAGTGAGGCTGAGAAAGTCCTTCACCAGTGGTTTCTCTGGGCAGCATACATGCATGTTAAAATCCCCAACAATAAGCACTCGATCATAGTTTATCATTATTCCAGTCAGGAAATCAGAAAAGTCATTCAAGAAATCCTTATTATATTTAGGGGTTCTGTAGATAACAGCGCACAGCACGGGGTGTGAGCGACCCACCTCAAATAAAGTCACCTCGAAGCTGGAGAATGAAGATGGTGCAGAGCATTGCTTGCATTTAAAGTTGTTTTTATAAACCACCGCCGTTCCTCCTCCACGGCCTGACATCCGAGGGGAGCTTAGATAAGAGCAGCCGTCTGGTAGAAGTTCAACAAAAACACTGGAGTCATCAGCCTCAACCCAGGTCTCTGTGATGCAGAGCAAATCCAAATGACGGGAACTGAAAAAGTCCCGCAGGATGAAAGTTTTGTTTGTCAGAGATCTGGCGTTTACCAGGCCAATCCTGGCAGAAACCACAGCATGTAACATGACGGGCGCTAGGGCCCTGGGCAGCGTCTTCAGGCTCTGCAGGTTCACTCCACGCCGGTTTTATTAAACAGCATGGGATAAATTTTCATTGTTATGCTGATGATACACAATTATATTTGTCCATTAAACCCAATGAATCCAATCAGCTACTTAGACTACAAGCATGTCTTAAAGACATAAAAACCTGGATGACCCTCAATTTTCTCCTGTTGAACACAGACAAGACTGAGGTTTTGGTTTTTGGACCTGAGCACCTTAGGAATGATTTTTTTCAGTCTTTCTCCCTCCTTAGATGGCATTAATCTGTCCTCCAGCTCTAATGTTAAAAATCTTAGTGTTTTTTTTTTTTTTTTACTTTACTGCCTTAAAATAGAAAAAACAGCAATTTACAGACATCAAAAAATAAATCAGAATAACAAAGCAAAAACAAACAAACAAAATAAATTTAAAAAAGGAGAAAAAAAACCCTGCTGAGATTGGGTTCGGGAAACACCTATCAAAATAAACAAACATGCAGAATCAAGCACCATAGAGATTTTAGTCAATCAAAATAGAGAGTCGTGACCACCTTTGTAAAAAAAATATCCAATTTATTTGTAGTTAGGCAGTGAGACGCTCCATCGTATAGACATGTTTCAATTTTTGTATCCATTGAGCAACAGTTGGTGAGCAGGGCCCTAGTTTAAGGTAATAGTCTTTCTTGCTACTAACAACATAATGTGCAATATGTAACATTGATTTTTAGTGAGTAAATCCTTGGGATATATGTCCAACAGAAATAGGAGATGGTCCATGGGAAGATCTGTTCTTAGAATGTCCTCAATCTTCTGTTTTATGTTCTCCCAGAAGGTCTTAAGTTTGGGGCAGTCCCAAAAGACATTCATTCATTCAACCTTTATTTAAACAGATAAATCACATTGAGCCTCGAAGACTCATTTACAAGTGAGACCTGTTTGGACAGACAAAAACAGTGGTTAACTGGACACATGTAGGAGTTGGAGGCGAAAAAAAAATTCCTATCAGTCTTTTTTCTTGGCTTAGAAAAACCCCTAATATTGAAAAAACACCTTGCACAAACAAGCACATATTTATGTAGACATTCTGCAGAGCAGAGCATAAGAAGAAAGAGACGAGAGCGGTCAACAACGCCTACAGATGCTCTCGAGGTCACTGTAATCAGTCAATGTCCTCCGGTGAGATCCATAAACATTCTCGAGGTATGTCGAGAAATGGACAAGAATAACCTCTATAAGAATCCAGAGTCCTAAAATGATGACAAAAGTTTTTTTCAGCGAGGTTTCATCTGGTTATCAGTTGGAAATTCCTCAGGGAGGGGGTGGTGAGCATCAGATCACATTTTCTCCAGGCGACTTCAGATAAGATTGCCTTCAAGGACAACCAAGGCGACCAAAATTTAGATAAACACACAGTTGTTTTGGGGACAGGCAGAACTTAATGACATCAACCTTCAGTCTGTGTCAGTCTACTCGGTTCCGAAATGTCAAAATTAACATGGCCAACACCGATGGAAATGTGTCTGAGTAAAAATCCCCAAGATCTGATCCATTCAGCCCCAAGCATTTGAGTCCGGGTACTCCAGAACATGAACCAAGCCATCATAAAGGCAAGCAGCGTGATCGGGTCCAAATTTGCTGCTGACGATTTCCTTGATTGTAGATAAAACCAGCACCAGCTGAATCCAAAAAAGCAGGAACCAGTTATCAAAAATCCAATTAAATATGCACCCTTAACTTCCACAGATGGCAGCAGAGATAGACACATCATCAAGTCTTCCAGTCGATGAGATATCCAGCTGCGTACATGCCAACAGGGTAAATCGGCTTGCCCAAAGCCTGTCTTCTCTTCGAAGAAATGTTGTAAATTGAAATGAGGGACCAACTGGTCAAAACAAGTCCTTAATTATGGTTCGGAAGAAATGCAAGAGAGTCTCACAGCAGTTTCACAGACAGACAGAGCAGCAAAGCAAAGCAGAGAGGGAGGGAGAAGCATCCGATCTCATGGGGAGCGAGTGGTGAAGTGATGATGTGTGTGGTCACCGACCATATCACAGTGCCTCCAGCATTTATCTGTAATTGTATTCTTGGAAATGAAAGTTTTTAAAGGAGATTTAAAAAAATCTAGTTTTAATTTTCCAGTCAAACTCTTTCCAGATCTGTTTCCCAATCCCTTGATGGCATTGAGAAAATACATTTTCCCAAGTTTCGTCTGTTAGGATTACATTCATTTCCAGTTCCCACTGTTGTTTAATATACAATGTATTATCTGACAAATTTGTCAACAATTTTCCATTCATTACAGAGATTAATTTATTTGTTAGTGTTTGCTTTTCAAGTACATGTATAAAACATGCTTCAATATCAGTAGGTTCTTTCTTAATATTATCCCATTCCACATGTTTTGTTACATAATTTCTAATCTGAAGATATCTATATAGATCACCTGAAGGCAGAGAGAATTGATCTTGCAATTGAGAGAATGATTTTAGTGTCTGCCCATAAAACAAATGGTCCAGTACAATCAAACCGTTATTTTCCCACCTTTTAAAGACACTATCTGAAATGGATGGTATAAATTCAATGTTACCCACAATCGGCATGGCACGCGATAGTCCTGTAGTACCTTTAAGTCGTTTTAGAATTAAAGTCCATGTCTTCAGAGTTTTTAGAATCAAGGGGTTGTTAATTTTTAACTTTTTTAGATAGCTTTGACTCATGAATGGTAGGATACTCAATGACAACCCAGGGAGTGAGTTCTGTTCAATTGAGACCCATTGTGTTTCTATTTTATTAGTGATCCAGGCCAAAATAACACGCAAGCGTCGCCCAGTAATACAGTTTAAAATTAGGTAGTCCAAGACCTCCTCATTCTTTACTGGTCATTATTACTTTTAAGCGCACCCTTGGCCTTCGGTTTTGCCAAATAAACTTTGACACATGCTTTTCTAAGGTTTTGAACGTAGATTGTGGCACTAATATTGGAAGAGATTGAAATAAGAATAATAATCTTGGCAATATATTCATTCTTACCGTTTCTATTCTACCTAAAAGGGATCAAGGGAGTGCACCCCATCTTTCAAAATCCTTTTTGATTCCCTTAAAGAGTTTTCCATAATTAGCGTCAAAAAGTTGTGCAGTTTTTGGGTTAATGCTAATGCCTAAATATTTAAATCCACGGGAGGATCTTTTGAAGGAGAGTAAATGATCTAATCTGGAGGGCCAATTGCCAGCAATCATCATTGCTTCTGATTTACTGGTATTAACTTTATATCCAGAGACATAGCTATATTCATCAAGGCATCTTAGAAGAGCAGGTATGGAAGTGATAGGCTCCTCCAAAAAGACTAAAATATCATCAGCAAAAAGTGCAATTTTATGCTGTATATTTGCATCATCTGTTATACCTCGTATGAGGGGATTTGCTCATATTAGCTCTGCCAAAGGCTCTATACTAAGAGCAAATAAACAGGGTGAAAGAGCATCTCCCTGGCGTGTGCCATGTCCCAGAGGAAAGAAATCTGAGCAGTGGCCATGTATTCTAACTCTGGACGTTGGGTTCCTATAGAATATTTTTATCCAGTCAACAAATACATCCTTAAAACCATATATCTAAGGTTGTTTTCACACCAGATAGTCCGGTAGACTCGGTTCGGTTCGGGACCAATATTCATGAGCTTTTGTTTACATTTGAGCTGGTGAGTTTGCATTCACACTGCACTGTGCAGTCGAGTCAACCTGTTGAACCAACCTATTCCCCCGCTCGCCTGTGGGGGCGCTGCACCAAGTACTACTGAAAGAAACAACACAAAAATCTCTGAAGACACGTCTTCTTCTTCTTCTGTAAATAAAAATAAAAACGAAGTGGCATCAAGTTTTAGCAGTTTTAGGAGTTATATTTTGTCATTTTTCAAAAATGGATTTAACATGAGCAGAAGATGAGACAGAAGACCATGGAGAATATTGTTTTTCCACACAAGACAGCTGACGGCTCCATATAAGTTCAGAGAAATGCGTGTTTGTTTACCCTGCGGAGCGGGGTCTGGTCTGTTTACATTCACACTGTACTCGAACCGCGCTGGAGTTCGTTTCTACCGGACCGAGACCTAGGTTTTAGCCCGGGCCAGAGTTCGCCTTTTTGTTCCGTGACAGAGTTCGATGGTGCGTTCACACCTCCCCAAACGAACCGGACTTTCAAGGAAAACGAGCTAGAGTTTGATTAAAGCAGACTAAACAGGGCTAGTGTGAATGCACCCTTAGTGACTGCTCTAGAAATAACCAGTCCACTCAGTCAAAGGCCTTTTCTGCATCTAAACCAAGAAACCTCGATGGGGTGTCCTTCTTCATTGCAATTATTTGTAAATTTAGGGCTCTTCTAATATTATCACACCCTTGTCTATTGACAATAAAACCAGTTTGGTCAGGTTTAACCAGATTTTTATATACATCTGAATTCTATTTGCAAGTATTGAGGTTAGAATTTTCATATCTACCCACTTAAGACTGACTGGACGGTAGGAGGTACAAAGAGTCAGATCCTTATTCTCTTTGTGAATAACACTGATCACTGCCTCCGACCATGACCCTGGGGGGTCTCCCTGTGTCAGAGCATAGTTGTATACTTTATATAGAATAGGTGTCAATTCGTTCAGAAAAACCTTATAATATTCGCCTCATAAACCATCAACTCCTGGAGTTTTGCCATTTTTAAGGCTAAGAATGTTCTTTTAAATTTCTTCTTGTGTTATAGGGTGTACCACAAGGGCGTCAGAAGCATCCGTAATGTGGGGGGTACACAACGATGTGTGTAGATGTGTCCGTGCGTGTGTGTGTGCGTGCGCGCGAGCTTGCGCAAAAGAAATGTACACTAATGTACAAATAAAGCAACATTTCACTTAGATTTGCTTTAATTCCACACATTTAAAGCATATTTCTCACCAAGTTTGTGTAAATTCAGCTGTGGGTTTTAGAAACATTTTAACATTAATACAGAGCGTCAGATCTGCACTATTTGTGTTTATAGAGAAATAAAAAAATCACCACTAGACATTTTTACTTGTGTTCAACACTACTCATCTAAATGATGTTTCTCACCAAGCTTGAGGTGTGGGGTTTTAAAGACATTTCAACTTTAATGCACCTGAACACACAGCGTCTCTTACACCTGCAGCGTCTGACAGCGTCACAGTTACTGCTAAGCTAACATGCTACAGACATAGCGCTGCACTCAAGCATCCTCCTAACATGAATATATGTTGATCATCAACCCCCTGGTCAACAACTGCCCGCACTAAAGCTGCTAAACTGGTGAATGAGCAACACAGAGGTGTCTCCATCTCCTGCACCTGTGCACGTTTTCTACCAAAGCAGGAGACTCAGCAGTAGCTGCTTGCACCGTTTCTGCTCTGTGTGTAGATGGAGGTAACCACGAAAACCTGGAGTGGAGTTTTATTAGATTGAGTATTCTCCTATTAATCAAGTGGAATGGATTCATTCACGAAGAAAGAGAAACTGCGCCGCCTGAACTAATGTTTCATAATAAAAGTGGGGGGTCCAAATGAACGTTTTTTTAATGTGGGTGTGTGTGTGTGTGTGGGGGGGGGACTTGTCCCCTTCACATATAATGGTTGTGACGCCTATGGTGTACCATGATCTCAGCCTCATCCTGTGTTCATTTGGACATTTTAACTGATTTTAAAAATGTTTCTATTTTTTCAAAATTTCCAGGTATTTTTTCCCTCATATAGTTGTTTATAATAATCAGCGAAGGCCTTAGTAATTTCTTGCGGTTGTGTAATGATCCTATTTGTCAGGGGACATTTAATTTTACCTACCACTCTGTTAGATTGAGCTTTACGCAACTGAAAAGCCATTAGGCGGCTTGCTTTATTGCCATATTCATAATATTTTCTATTCAAAAATCGCAATGCCCCTTGTGCTTTATAGGTTAGTAAGTCGTCTAATTTCTGTCTAGTCTCTTTTAGTTTATCTAATGTTTTCTGGTCCTGAAATTGTTGCAATAATGTTTCTAAATTTTTAATTTCCTTCTCCAGCTCAGACTGCCTGGCAAGCCTCTGTTTCTTTAATTGAGAAGCAATGGCAATAGTATTGCCCCTCATTACAGCTTTACTCCCCTCCCATAATATTGAGGGAGAGATTGTGTCATTATCGTTTAACTCAAAATATTATTTCAGAGCTTTTTTATTTATTTATTTATTTATTGTAAATTTATTCATTTCATATAAAAAACAATGACAATTTTTAGAAAGAAAAAAATTAAACAAAAAAA